>NW_028297955.1:0-8664 GCF_049724085.1 Artemia sp. Qi Xiang Cuo
ACCACACGCAAAAACACACACACACAAACAAAAAATCACACGCACAAAAACTTACACACACACACACACACACACACACACAAAAATGAAAAAAACACAAACTAAAAAATAAAAACACACCAACAAACGTACACACAAAAAAAAAAACACAAACACACACACATTAGGTTAGATTTAGTTATGGTCAGTTAGGTTTGGAGTTGTTAGACTAAATACGCAATCAGATATTTTATGTGATTGGTGTTTTTGTTTGGATTTGTTAAGTTAGGTTAGATTGAGTTAGGTTAGGTTATTTTAGGTTATGACAGATTATGTTAGGTTAGTATAAATTAGGTTGTGCTAGGTTAGCCTACGTACGCGCGCGTACGTAGGCTAACCTAGCCTAACTTAACCTAACCTAACTTATCTAACCTAACTCTAATCCTAACCTAACCTAACTAACCTAGCCTGAACCTAACCTATATGAGCGCGTGTAGTAGCTAGCTAGCCTAGCTTAACCTAACTTAATCTAACCTAGTGTGTGTGTGTGTGTGTGTGTGTGTGTGTGTAAGTTTTGCGTGTGTGTGTGTCGTGTGTGTGTGTGTAAGTTTGTGTGTGTGTGTGTGTGTGTGTGTCAGTTTTTGTGTGTGTGAGTTTTGGTGTGTGTGTGAGTGTTTTTGAGTGTGTGTATTAGTTTTTGTGTGTGTGTGTGTGTGTAATTTTGTTGGTGTCGTTTATAGTGTGTGTGTTTGTGTTTTATTGTGTTTGTGTATTTTGTATTTTTTGTGTTTTTAATTTTGTGTGCTCTTTTTTTTTTTAGTTTACTTGTTATAGTTTTTGTGTGTGTGTGTGTGTGTGTGTGTGTGTGTGTTTGTGTGTGTGTGTTTTTTTTTTCGTTTGTGCTTATTTGTTCTTTTGTTTTTGTTTTTATTTGATTGTGTGTGTGTGTATGTATGGTCTATTGTGTTTATTTGTGTGTTTTTGTGTTTAATTTAGTTTGTTTATAATCTCTTGTGTGTGGATTTATTTTTGTCTTTTGTTTGTTTTAGTATTTTTTTGTGTGTGTGTGTTTGTGTGTGTGTGTAATTTTGTGTTTGTGTAAGTTTTGTGTGTGTGTGTGTAAGTTTGTGTTTGTTTGTTTGTGTGGGTGTGTATGTTTTTGTTTTTTTTAGTTTTTGCGTGTGTGTTTTTTTTTTCGTTTTTTTGTTTTTTATTTTTGTGTGTGTGTGTGTGTGTGTAAGATTGTTTGCATTTTTTTTTGTATGTTTTTGTGCATTTGTGTGTGTTTTTGATTGGTTTTGTGCGTTTTTTTTTGCTTTTTTTTTTTTGATTTATATTTTTTTTGGTTGTGTGTTTTATGTGTGTTTTTTTGTGTGTGATTGTTTTTGTGTTATTTTAATTGTTTTTTTTATTTTTATTTTTAGTGTGATTGTGTTAGTTTTTGTGTGTGTGTGTGTGTGTGTAATTTTTTTTTTGTGTTTTTTTGAGTAAGGTTTGGTGTGTTCATGTGTTAGTTTTTGTGTGTGTGTGTGTGTGTGTAAGTGTGTTTTAGTTTGTGTTTGTTTTAGTTTTGGCGTGTGTGTGTAAGTTTTCGTGTGTGTATGTGTTAGTTTTGTGAGTGTGTGTGTGTGTAAGTTTTTGTGCGTGTGTGTGTATGTTTTTGTGTATGTGTGTGTGTGTAAGTTTTTGTGTGTGTGTAAGTGTAGGCGTGTGTGTGTGTGAGTTTTAGTGTTTGTGTGTGTGTGTAAGTTTTGTGTGTGTGTGTGTGTGTGTAAGATTTTGTGTGCATGTTATTTTTTGCGTGTGTGTGTTATTTTTAGTGTGTGTGTGTGTATGTTTGTGTGTGTGTGTGTGTGTGTAATTTTTTGTGCGTGTGTGTGTGTGAGTTTGTGTGTATGTTTGTGTGTTTTATTTTTTTTGTGTGTGTTAGTTTTTGCGTGTGTGTGTGTGTGATTTTTCGTGTGTGTATGTGTATGTTTTGTGTGTGTGTGTGTGTGTGTAATTTTTTGTGTGCATGTAAGTTTTTTTGTGTGCATGTTTTATTTTTTGTGTGTGTGTGTGTGTGTATGTTTGTGTGTGTTTGTGTGTGTGTAATTTTGGGCGTGTTGGTGTGTAATTTTTCGTGTTTGTATGTTTATTATATTTTTTTTTGTTTGTGTTGTATTTTTGTTGCGATTTTTTTATTGTTTTTTTGTGTTCTTTTGTTAGGTTGTTTGTGTGTTTGTTTTTTTTTTTTGTTTTTTATGGTTTTGTGTTTGTAAGTTTTTGTGTGTGTGTATTTTTGTTCGTTTGTGTT
The DNA here is from genome assembly GCF_049724085.1 of Artemia sp. Qi Xiang Cuo. Lineage (NCBI taxonomy): Eukaryota > Metazoa > Arthropoda > Branchiopoda > Anostraca > Artemiidae > Artemia > Artemia sp. Qi Xiang Cuo. The sequence continues at coordinate 2,276 of NW_028297955.1, forward strand.
TGTTTGTTTTTTTGTGTTTGTTGTTTTTTTTTGTGTGTGTGTGTGTGTGTGTGTGTGTGTAATTTTTTTTGTGCATTTAATTTTTTTTGTTCATTCAAGTATTCTTGTGAGTCACAAATAAAAAGTTTCAGACAACACACACATATGAGTGTCTCAGAAATCTAGCTCAGAAAAGTCAAAAATAGCAAATTAACAATCCCGAATCATAGGTTTCAGTCAACACACACCTAAGATTGGCACTGAAATCATTCTCAGAAAAGTCAAAAATATCAAACTAGTCATCCTAAACTAAAGGTTTCAGACAACACACACCTATGAAAGACTAATAAATCCAAATCAGAAATGTCAAAATTAGCAATCCATACACCCCAAATCATAGTTTTCAGACACTACATACCTAAAAAATACTATGAAATCCAACTCAGAAAAGCATGAAATAGCAACCCACACATCCCAAATCATAGGTTTCAGACACCACACACCTACGAAAGACTAAGAAATCTGGTTATGAAAAGTCTAAAGTAGCAAACTACACATCCCAAACTATTTTTCAGACATCATTCACCTACGAAATACTAGAAAACCTTAGCTCAGAAAAGCCTGAAATAGAAAACTATACATCCCAAATCGTAATGTTCTGACGACACATACCTATGAAAGGCTAAGAAGCCTAGCTCAGAAAAGTCGAAAATAGCAAACTACAAAACCCAAATCAAAGTTTTCGGACACAACACACCTATGAAAGACTAAGAAATCCTACCAAGAAAAGCCCTGAAGATTAATTTATATATCACAAATCATTTGTTTCATACATCATTCACCCTAGAAATACTAAAAAACCTTAGCTCATAAAAGTCTGACATAGCCAACTACTCATCCCAAAATCGAAGTTTCAGACAACAAACCCCTATGAGTGACTAAGACTCCTAGCTCTGAAAAGTCCAAACAGCAAACTACACCTCCCAACTCATAATTTTCTGAAAGGACACATATATTAGAGGATAAGAAATCTAGCACAGAAATGTCGAAAAGAGCAAAATACCAACTCCAACACAGAGTTTTCAGTTAACAAACCCCTATGAAGGTATAAGAAATCCAGTTCAGAAAGGTAAAATGTCTGCGACCCACACACCCCAAATCAGTGGTTACAGAAATATCACACATCCGAAAGTCTCAGAACTCAGGTTACTTAGCCGTTCATAGGTGAGTGTTGTCTGAAACCTATGATGCCTAGTTTGTATATTTATCACACCCCCCAGAAAAAAACAGCCCACGGAAAATAACCCCATTGAAAATATCCCTGAGAAAAGTCATTTAAAAATACCTCCTCCCCACCACCGAAAGATATCTCATCATTTTGAATCTGATAAATAAGGCTCAGTGAACTAGTCCAAGGCCGGCATAGTTTGTATATTTATCACACCCCCAGACAATGAGTCCACTGAACATAACCCCCACTGAAAATATAACTGTGAAAAAAGACATGGTAAAATATTCCCCTCCCCCACCACCGCAAGATATGGTAAAACTTCTCATATATGTACAAACAAAAGTAAAATAAAAATATAGATTTATACTAATTTAATACTTTTTGACTCGTTTAAATTAGTAATAAGGCTAACTGCACCGGTACCTGTCCGGCCTTGTGTTTATCATTTTAACACCCCCCCAGAAAAACAGACCCCGTCAATTAACCAAATGGAAAAAAAACATTAGAAAAGACATTTGCTATAATTCCCATCCCCCCACCACCGACCGATAACGCATAATGGGTATTATTTTAATTCTTACTACCTGAAACGTAATAAAGCCCGAATATGTTTTTAATTTTAAAACCCCCCCCAAAAAAACTCCCCGCCAAATAAACCCCACGCACAATATCCCAGAGACAAAAGACATGGGAAAATATCCCCTCCCCCACCACCGAAAGAAATCGCAAACTTTTGAATCTGAGAATTATTGCTAACTGAACCGTTCAAAATCCCGCGGAGTGTTTATATTTATCACAACCCCCAGAAAAAAACAGACCCCGTCCCATCACCCCACGCCCAAGCGCCCTGAGAAAAAAGACCTGTAAAACTACCCCTACCCCCCCCCCCCCAAGACATTGTAAAAAATAAATTAAAATTAATCATAAAATATCACTTTATATTTTTATTAATACCAAAACACATTAAATTTAAAGCGAAGAAAAAGTTTTTTTTAACCTTACCATTGATGTGTTATACTTGACATTCTCTTTTCTTGCGAAACTGATTTTAATTTAACGTGGAAAATTATCTTTTTTTTCAGCGGAAGCCTTTGTTATCAAAATTCATATGGATTTAGCACATCCGGATGTACTTTAAAGGGGTGTATGTAATTATCTGATAATTAAATCGTTGCAAGAAATCTGTAAGTCAAGGCTATAGTGGTAATAACACTATATTAAGGGATTGACAGAAAGTTGACAGTTGCTTTTAGATAAGATACGGAATTTATCGAAAACAGAATTGTGGTCGTAAACAGAGGGGGAAGGAAGGATGGGGTTTACATAGCGAAAAAAGAGCGTATTTTACGCCTTTTATTTAGTATAAACATCATATAGTGGCGTTTGTATAGGGAGTGGGGGGGGGGTTACCCCAAGATTGGTAGCGGGTTACCACGGAAAAGAATGGTTAAAATAAAACATAAATTACAGGGTAAATTTTATTTTACAATACTTCAAATTCAACAATAGTATCCATTATAGTTTTTTGAAATGTGTTCTGGAACTTTAAACTAAACTAGAACTCTAATAAAAACTCTAAGATAAGACTCTAAGCTAAAACTCTAAACTCTTAACTAAAACTAGAACTCTAATAAAAACTCTAAGATAAGACTCTAAGCTAAAACTCTAAACTCTTGACTAAAACTAAAGTAAACTAAAACTCTAAGCTATGTCTCTAAGGTAAAACTCTAAACTCTAAACTATAACTAAACTAAACTAGAACTCTAACAAAAACTCTAAGCTGAGACTCTAAGCTAAAACTCTAAACTCTTAAGTAAAACTAAACTAAAATAAAACTCTAAGCTAAGTCTCTAAGGTAAAACTCGAGACTCTTAACTAAAACTAAACTAAACTAGAACTCTAACACAAACTATAAGCTAAGACTCTAAGCTAAAATTCTAAACTCTTAACTAAAACTAAACTGAACTAGAACTCTAGCTAAAACTTTAAGCTATGACTCTAAGGTAAAACTCTAAACTCTTAACTCAAACTCTAAACTATAACTTTAACTAAAACTCTAAACTAAGACTCTAAGCTAAAACTCTAAATTCTTAGCTATAACTAAACTAAACTAGAACTCTAACTAAAACTCTAAGCTAAGACTCTAAGCTAAAACTCTAAACTCTTAAATAGAAGAAAACTAAACTATAACTCTAACAAAAACTCTAAGCTAAGACTCTAAGCTAAAACTATAAACTCTTAACTATTACTAAACTAAACTAGAACTCTAACAAAAACTATAAGCTAAGACACTAATATAAAAATCTAAACTCTTAACTATAAGTAAACTAAACTAGAACTCTAACAAAAACTCTAAGCTAAGACTCTAAGCTAAAACTCTAGACTCTTAACTATAACTAAACTAAACTAGAACTCTAACACAAACTCTAAGCTAATACTCTAAGCTAAAAACTCTAGAATATTAACTAAAACTAAAATAAACTAGAACTCTAACACAAACTATAAGCTAAGACTCTAAGCTAAAATTCTAAACTCTTAACTAAAACTAAACTGAACTAGAACTCTAGCTAAAACTCTAAGCTAAGACTCTGAGGTAAAACTCTAAACTCTTAACTAAAACTAAACTAAACTAGAACTCTAACAAAAACTCTAAGCTAAGACTCTAAGGTAAAACTCCAAACTCTTAACTAAAACTAAACTAGAACTCTAACAAAAACTCTAAGCTAAGACTCTAAGCTAAAGATCGAAATTCTTAACTGTAACTAAACTAAACTTTAACTCTAACTAAAACTCTAAGCTAAGACTCTATGGTAAAACTCTAAACTCTTAGCTAAAACTAAATTAAACTAGAACTCTAAATAAAAATAAGCAAAGACTCTAAGCTAAAAACTTTAAGCTCTGAACTAAAACTAAACTAAACTATAACTATAATTAAAACTCTATGTATAAGATAAAACTCTAAACTAAAACTAAACTAAAATAGAACTTCAACAAAAACTCTAAGCTAAGACTCTAAGCTAAAAACTCTAAACTCTTAACTAAAACTAAACTAAACTAGAACTCCAACAAAAACTCTAAGCTAAGACTCTAAGCTAAAACTCTAAACTCTTAACTATTACTAAACTAAACTTGAACTCTAACACAAACTATAAGCTAAGACTCTAAGCTAAAACTCTAAACTCTTAACTATAAGTAAACTAAACTAGAACTCTAACAGAAACTCTAAGCTAAGACTCTCAGCTAAAAACTCTAGACTCTTAACTATAACTAAAGTAAACTAGAACTCTAACACAAACTATAAGCTAAGACACTAATCTAAAACTCTAAACTCTTAACTAAAACTAAACTGAACTAGAACTCTAACTAAAACTCTAAGCTATGACTCTAAGGTAAAACTCTAAACTCTTAACTATAACTTTACTAAACTATAACTTTAACTAAAACTCTAAGCTATGACTCTAAGCTAAAACTCTAAATTCTTAGCTATAACTAAACTAAACTAGAACTCTAACTAAAACTCTAAGCTTAGACTCTAAGGTAAAACTCTAAACTCTTAACTAAAACTAAACTATAACTATAAAAAAAACTTTAATGTAAGACTCTAAGCTAAAACTCGAAACTCTTAACTAAAACATAACTAAACTTCAACTCTAACTAGAACTCTAAGCTAAGAATCTAATTTAAAAATAGAAAATATTAAATAAGAATTAACTAAACTAGAACTATAACAAAAACTCTAATCTAAGACTCTAAGCTAAAAATTTAAACTCTTAAATAAAACTAAACTAAACTACAACTCTAGCAAAAACTGTAATCTAAGACTCTAAGCTAAAAAACTATAAAATCTTAACTAAAACTAAACTAAACTAAAACTCTAAGCTAAGACTCTAAACTAAAACTCTAAACTCTTAACTATTACTAAACTAAACTTCAACTTTAAAAAAAACTCTAAGCTAAGACTCTAAGCTATTGGGCCGGGGGCTTCCTTGGGGGTCGGGTTAGGGGGATCGGGTCCCTTTGGGGTTGGTATAAAGGACATCACAACACTGTTTAAATAGAACTTGTGTATTATAACGACCACACTCAAAACCTCTTCTAAAACATCTTCTAAAATCATCTTTTATAATGTCTCTAACTGTTTCGCCGAAATAATTCCCTAAAATGTTTAAAACGGTTTCGCCCAAATAATCCCCTAAAAGTAATTTCTGCGTGTTCCTATTTTTTTAGCTTCCCTGAACTGTCACATTTGAAATTTCTAGGAAACCCTTTTCCCAAGTTAATCTCTTCATCTCATAAATGTTCCTAGCTACACTGTTAAGGTTTCGTTAGAATATCAATTTATCTCTCCGACTAAAAGATCAATGAAGCCGTATTTAAAAATAGAATTTCTATCTCTTTAGACTCCCACATAATTCCAAGATAACAAGTGATGTCATTTCTAATTCCTGACACTAAAGATCAATGAAGCCCTATTTAAAAATATAATATTAATTTTTCTCTCTGACCTAAAGAACGTTTATCCCTCAGACCTAAGATCAAAGAAGCCATACTTGTTTCTTTATTCCCCTTTTCGTAAATCAATAATTCCCCTATCTATTATGTAAATCAAGTTCTCAGGTTAGGTTAGCCTAAAGATCAAAGACGCCATGTTTGTTTCTTAATTCTCCCTTCGTGAACCAATAATTCCCCCGCCGATTATGTAAATCAAGTTATCAGGTTAGGTTAGCCGAAAGATCAAGAAGCAATGTTTGTTTCTTAATTCCCCTTCGTGAATCAATAATTTCCCCGCCGATTATGTAAATCAATTTCTCAGGTTAGGTTAGCCAAACAACAAAGAAGCCATGTTTGTTTCTTAATTCTCCTTTCGTGAATCAATACATTCCCCTAGCGATTATGCAATCAAGTTCTCGGAAATTCACTTCCCCCTCGAGTCCTAGATCAATAACATTGTTCCTGTTAGAATTCAATGCGCAGGTGCAACCTTCATTCTGGAGTTATTACACATAGAAACAACAAATAAATCGACCTTTGAAAAAGAAGTCATTGAGTGATTACGCAATCTTTCTCCCTAGGGACTCTATGCCCATATTAGGTGTACTGTCACGAGATACATTCTTTTGATAACCGAATTTTGTACTACCACGAGTCAATAAGGCCTTTCTACTCATATATATATATA
>NW_028297956.1:0-8664 GCF_049724085.1 Artemia sp. Qi Xiang Cuo
CCTCATCCACCCCAATCTATTCAAAGCCTCCCTTTTTACACCCGCCCACGAAGTTCCCATTTCCTTTAAATCTTTCTTTATGACGTCCTCCCACCCCAGACGGGGACGACCTGCTTTCCGTTTAGCCCTAGATGGTTGGCCGAAAAGAACAATCTTCGGCAATCTGTCATCCGTCATCCGCACAACATGCCCTAACCACCTCAACCTTCCTTTCATTATAGACCTAGAGAGCGGTCTTGAACCACATTTTTCGTATTGCCTATTGTTTGAAATACGGTCAGTCAGCCGGGTACCCAGAGCAATCCTAAAGCAATTTCTCTGGAAAAAATCTAGCAAATCTTAATCCGCTTTTCTGAGAGTCCATGCTTCAGAGCCATATTTTACCACTGTCATCACTGTAGCTTCTAATATTCTAATCTTGGTTTGCAGACTTATCTTCCTATTCTTTCATACTTTTTTTTAACTGTGAAAAAACACTCTGAGCCTTGGCTATTCTATTTTTAACATCTTCACTGCTCCCACCATCTTTACCCCAAAAACATAAGAATATATAAATTTGTTACGTAAGTTAATTCTCACAAAAAGAAATAGCATTTTGCTAAATTCTTTCCTTTTATATTTCCAGCTAAACGCGATCACTTACTTTTGTCAATCTTTAATGAAAATGCCGCTCTGGTTTTGACAATACATTTCCGCAGGGTTAAAATTAGTTTGGCACCCTCTTTCCGGGTTTGTTTACAAACGCAGCGGCCAAAGGGACTATTCTTCTGTCAAATTAAAACACTGAGGCAATTGTAATAATTAGGCGCAGACGCAATGCGCTATTTTGGGGAAGAGAAACAGATTATTTTCAAGCCTTCAATAAAGTTTCTTTTATATTCCCAGGCGTGAATCCAGGATTTTTGTTGTGGTGAGGGGGTTAGCGCTTTTATTAGAAATAGAAAAGATTAGTGCTTCTTAATCATTTAGTGATTTTAGACATAACATTTGAATAAAAGCTATTAAGATATGCCTTTCGCTTGAATAAAAGATAGGAAGATATGTATTTCGCTTGAATAAAAGCTAGTAAGATATGCCTTTCGCTTTAATAAAACTAATTATTAAATCTATTAGAGTGATGGCTTAATTTTGCTAAATTTTGGGCCGGGAGGGGAGCGTGAATCCAGGATTTTTGCTGGGGAGGGGGTTAGCGCTTTTATTAGAAATAGAAAAGATTATTGCTTCTTCATCATTTAGTGATTTTAGCCATAACAATTGAATAAAAGCTAGTAAGATATGCATTTCGCTTGAATAAAAGCTAGTAAGATATGCCTTTCGCTTGAATAAAACGCATGATTAAATATATGAGAGTGATGGCTTAATTTTCCTAAATTTGGGGCCGGGAGGGGAGCGTGAATCCAGGATTTTTAACTTTGATATGCAAGGCTAGAAAGAAAAGTCTGTGGTAGTTGCATAAAGCTTATATTATGCGTAAATTGAATAGAATTTTTAACCTATGCTTGCAAAATATATGCATACAGGTCGATGGGTTAACGTTTCAGTCAACGCACACCTACGAATGGCTAAGAAATCCTGCTCAGAAAAGCCTGAAGGAGCAAACTACACATCCCAAATCATAGGTTTCAGACAACTCACATCATCGAAAGACGGGTGCTCGGGGAGCGCCTGTGAGGGTTTGGGGGTCCCTTGAGGGCCGGTGGTCCTGTGGGTGCAGGGGGGGACATTTGGGGACCTGGGGGTTGGGATTGGGGGTCCGGGGCTGACAGTTGGGGGGCTGGATGGGCGTTGGGGTGCCAGGGGGACATTTGGGGACCGGTGGAGGGCCTTTGGGGCGCCGGTGGCCCTGTGGGAGCCCGGGGGACCTATGAGGACCATGGGAGGGCATGTGGGGCAGTTGGGGGCCGGTGGAGGACCTTTGGGATCCCGTTGGTCCTTTGGGAGCTCGATGGGCCTTTGGGGGGCCCGGAGATGGTCTTTGGGGGTCTGGGGGGGCGTTGGGGGGCACCGGTGGCCCTTTGGGAGCGTGGTGGGTCTTGGCGGGTCTGGGGGGACAGTTGGGGGCCTGGGAGACATTTGGGGACCGGTGGAGGGCCTTTGGGAGCTTGGGGGGGGGGGGCTTTTGAGGACCGGGGGCTTCCTTCGGGGTTGGGGATAGGAGGATTGGAGCCCTTTGGGGTTGGGTTAGAGGACCTCACAACACTGTTCAAATGAAACTTGTGTATTATAACGACCACAGAGTTTCACCTTTAAATTCTCTTCTAAAATCTCTTCAAAAATCTTCTTTTAAAATGTCTCTATCTGTTTCGCCGAAATAGTTCCATAACCTGTCTAAAACGGTTTCGCCCAAATAATCCCTAAACGCAAATTCAGCGTGTTCCTTTGTTATTGGCATCTCTGTGCTAATGCATTTCAAATTAATATGAAACCTTCTCGCGCGCGAAAACAATTCATCGCTAAGATGTTTCTTGCCTAATTGTTTCCATGGCCGTGGGTTATTAATATCCTTTGGAGTTCGACCAGTAGAACTGTTCCCGAGGCAAAGACATTAATGATTTTGGATCTATTCCTGGAGAAATGTTTCTAGGCGAAAATTTTTAAAGTCTGACAGATGATGTCATTGATTGATTGATCTGTCAAGAAAGGGAAAATTAATTTGTTGTTTCTAAGGGGAATTATTGATTCACGATAGGTGAATTGAGGTCGACAGCACAGGTGTTCTGACTCGTGACAGCACCACGTGGTTTATGGTTTTTCTCTGTGACAAAGTTCCTTTTTTTCAAATTCTCAGTGAGAAAACCATAAAACAGACATGAATTGCTGTTGACATCCATAAATGTGACAAAGTTCCTGTTTTTTAAATTCTCACTGTCAAACACCATTAAACATCCATTAAAAACATCAAACAAATAGACCAACACACACATATCCATCCAAGAAAACAGACATAAATTTGACAAAATTCCTGTTTTTCAAATTCTCACTGACAAAAAAAACATAATCCACGTGGTTCTCGTGCCAATATATGGTGTTAAAAAAGTTATAGGTGGCAGCAGGGGTGAGGGGTGGGAGTTATAGGGTCACCTCTACTGACGATCACGTCCAATGTTAAGAAATAAAAAAAAAACCATAGTTCCTAAAAAAGAAATGTTTGAAAATCAAGAAATGTGGCAGCTACTACAACATTCTGCCTAAACGGGATATTTTTTTCTTTCTTTCTTTTGTTTCCAGAGATAGCTTGGTACTGGAACATCGTAGAAAGTTGTGTCAATGGCTCATTTTGAAGGAAATTAATTGGGTTAAAAACCTTTTGTAACTAAAACAAATTATTTTAAAACAGGATAAATTTTTCCACTAAAAACCGTATTTTTGATGTCTTTCCATACTGCTGTCTTTTCAAAGACATTTGATTTTTGAAGCAATCAAACAGTTCGTGGTAAGGTTGTATTTTAAACTTTATATACCATAGATAGCTTAGCACTGGAACATCGTAGAGAGTTGTTCAATGGATCATTTTAAAGTAAATTAATAAAATTCAAGGACGTATCCAAAGGGTTTAGTGGGTTTGAACCCCCTCCCACAAAATGTTTTTCAGATTCATAATAACGAATATAAAATGAATAAAACAAAATTGAATATAAAAAAATATACAAAAATGAATATGAACAACTTTTTTATGCGTTTTTGAAGTTTTTATCCGGGTTGCAGCGTTAGCTAGCAACCTAGTAAGAGACGAAAATATAAGAACCCCTAACTCCTGAGAAAAGAGTCAGATCAAAACAAAAATTACACCATTAGAACCACCTTGAACAAAACCCCTATTAAGGAAACTTATCACTCTTTGGCTTGAATAACAAAGAAAATATATTGGCTTGAAAATCAAGAAAATTGACTTTAACCACGTTATTCTCCACAAACGGGATATTTTTTTCTTTCCGCTTGATTTTTCTCCTCAACTAGATGGGCACTGGAAAATCATAGAGAGCTGTATAATAGCTCATTTTAAAGGAAATTGCAACATCTAGTCACTTTTGTAATTCAAAATAAAATACTTTTTAAAGTAGAATCAATTTTGTTTTTACAATAAAGAACGACACCTAACCCATGATAACTGCAACATAAATAGGGAATGTGTAATATTTATCAGTATCATGGCTGTAGAGATGGCTGAAACCTAAAAAAGAACAAACCATTACAGTAAAAAACATTTCATGTTAAAGATTGATCAATGATGTCTTAATCATAGTTTGTAACCAGATGGTCTCTTTCTATTCCAATTAAGAAAAACCCACTGGCTTTTTCCTGTTTGTAATTTTTCATCAAAAAGAAGAAATTTCATCCGGGTTGCAGCGGTCGCTAGCATTATAGTTAATTATATATTACTTATATGTTTTTATTGATAGATGAATTAAAAATTAAAACAACACGACCCAGAGTGGCTTTAAACCAGCAAACTTTCGATTATCGGCCGATCATGTTAGCCACTTGGACTATGAAGTCATTAATTAAAGTTCTAAATTTACAATATGATCCGAGTTGCAGCGGTAGCTAGCAACCTAGTAAGAGACGATCACGTCCAATGTTAAGAAATATTGTAACCCATAACTCCTAAAAATAGAATCAGATAAAAAAAAAGTACACCATTAGAACCGCCTTGTCCGTAACCCCTATATAGGAGACTTTCTGTCAATTGGCTTTAATAGCAAGGGAAATATATTGGCTTGAAAATCAAGAAGTGGCAGATACTACAGCATTCTGTCCAAACGGCATTTTTTTCTCTTTTCTTCTTTTCCACAGATAGCTTGGCACTGGGACATTGTAGAGAGTTGTTCAATGGCTCATTTTAAAGGAAATTACTAGATCTAGTGCCATTTGTTTTAATAAAGAATGACCTCTTGTCTTTACTAAATTTTATAGGCTACTTAACTATAGCATAGGTTAGTAAATCCGGGTTGCAGCGGTATTTAGCAGCCTAGTAAGAGACGATCACGTCCAATTTTAATAAATATATTAACCCATAACTCCTATAAATAGAGTAAGATCAAAACAAAAAATACACCATTAGAACCACCTTGTCCAAAAATCTATATAGGAAACTTTCTGTCATTTGGCTTTAACAGCAAGGGAAATATATTGGCTTAATCCGGGTTGCAGCGGTAGCTAGCAACCTATTACGAGAAGATCACGTCCAATATTAAGAAATATAATCCGGGTTGCAGCGGTAGCTAGCAATCCGGGTTGCAGCGGTAGCTAGCAACCTAGTAAGAGACGATCAAGTCCAATGTTAAGAAATATAAAAACCCCTAACTCCTAGAAAAATATTCAGATCAAAACAAAAAGTACACCATTAGAACCGCCTTGTCCGAAACCCCTATAAAGGAAACTTACCACCCTTTGGCTTGAATAACAAAGACAATATATTGGCTTGAAAATCAAGAAAATTGACTTTAACCACGTTATTCTGCACAAACGGGATATTTTTTTCTTTCTTTTGTTTCCAGAGACAGCTTGGAACTGGAACATCGTAGAGAGTTGTTCAATGGCTCATTTTAAAGGAAATCTCTAGATCTAGCGCCTTTTGCACGTAATTTTTTTTATTAATTATTTTTCACGAAAAACTTAATTTTGTATATACAATATTGATCAATGACGTCATAGTCGTTGGATGTAGTTATTGTAAAGAACGAATTCAAGGCCATAGTAACTAATTTGGTTTGAAAATTACAATAAAAGACGATCATTGGAATAATTTTACATTAAAAGACGATCATTGGAATAACAAACCATTGCATACATTGGACTTAGTTCAACTATTGTAGGTTCGTCTCTTACTATTTCAAAGAAGAAAAAGCCGTAGGGTTTTTCCTGTTTGTTAGTAGCCCGGGTTGCAGCGGTGGGTAGCAATAATCCGGGATGCAGCGGTAGCTAGGAACCTAGTAATAGACGATCACGTCCAATGTTAAGAAATATAAAAACCCTTAGCTCCTAAAAAAGTTAGAATAAGGAACGAATTGTAACCCATGGTAACTGAATTATTAAATCAAACAGTTCTTGGTCATAATAAAGAGTTGTCTAATGGCTAATTTTAAAGGAAATTGCTGTATATAGAAACCTTTTGTAATTATTATAATAAAGAACGACCTCATGCCTATACTAAATTTTATATGCCAATGAATTATAGTATAGGTTAGTAATTCCACAGATAGCTTGGCACTGGATCCGGGTTGCAGCGGTAGCTAGCAACCTAGTAAGAGACGATCACGTCCAATCCGGGTTGCAGCGGTAGCTAGCAACCTAGTAAGAGACGATCACGTCCAATGTTAAGAAATGTAAAAGCCCATAGTTCCTAAAAAAGGAGTCAGATCAAAACAAAAAGTCCGGGTTGCAGCGGTAGCTAGCAACCTAGTAAGAGACGATCACCTCCAATGTTAAGAAATATAAAACCCCACAACTCCAAAAAAGAGTCAGATCAAAACAAAAAGTACACCATTAGAACCGCCTTGTCCGAAACCCCTATAAAGGAAACTTACCGCACTTTGGCTTGAATAACAAATAAAATATATTGGCTTGAAAATCAAGAAAATTGACTTTAACCACGTTATTCTCCACAAACGGGATATATTTTTCTTTCCGCTTTATCTTTCTCTTCAGCTAGCTGGGCACTTGAAAATCATAGAGAGCTGTATAATAGATCATTTTAAAGGAAATTGCTACATCTAGTGCCTTTTGTAATTAAAAATAAAATAATTTTTAAAGTAGAATCAATTTTGTCAAAAAAATTGCATTTTTGATGTATTTTCATACTGCAGTCTTTTCAAAGATATTTGAATTTTGAAGCAATCAAACAGTTCATGGTAATGAACTCTATAGTAATAATAGCTACTTGTCTCAATGGTAACCGAAACTCCTGGAACCAAAATTTTCTTTTTTGGCTTAATCGCTAAAATTATTACGTAAACTGCAAAAATATTTATGATGCCTAATCAGTGATAGTAATTTTTTAATTTAAACAACAAAAATACATGAAAATTCTAAACTTAGTTTTGCTTTTTGTCTCCTGGAAGAAATTTTTTTTCATCTCAGTTTAAAGTTATTATTGTATCCTGGAACCAAACTTTTTTTGGTTTGTAAAATGTAAAGAACGTATCTCCATAATCTTGTCTTATAATTCCAATTATTTTAGTTTTCAGTTTAGAATCGCTAAATGTATAATGTAAACTGCAAAAATATTTATGATGTCTAACCAATAATACTAATTTTGTAATTCAAACAAGATAAATACCTGAAAATTTTAAAATTAGTTTTTTTTTTATGATAGGTTTTAGCTACTTGACACGGGGTATTGTGTACTTAATAATTTTAAACCTTGAAAAAATATGGTTTCGCTTAAAAGGAAAAAAGAAAAGAATAACCAAAAAATATCAAAATAGAGCAATCCAAATTTAAACTAATAGAAAACTTTACTACACAAAAAATAAAGCTAACATCCTGAAATATAAGAAAAGTTTATTTAAAAGAAATAAAAATGCCACCGAACGCAATAAATCTCGAGAACGCGTAAGGATTGCTACTAAGATGTCTTGTGATCCAGGATTTAAGAAAATGAAATATGACAGAGCAAAACAGAGGTATCTTACGGATCAGGGGTATCGAGAAGGGAAAATTGAGACAGCCAAACAAAAGAGCAAGGAACGGTATGATAATAATAAAGATTATCGAAACGAACATAAGAAGAAAATTGCTACTAGAATAATGGGTAGATCCTGGGGTGACAAAAGCTATAATGAAAAGTTAAATTCTCTGCGAGGTTATACCGAAGAACGCATAAGGACAAAGGGAAAAATTATCCGGGTTGCAGCGGTAGCTAGCAACCTAGTAAGAGACGATCACGTCCAATGTTAAGAAATATAAAAACCCATAGTTCCTAACATCTGGGTTGCAGCGGTAGCTAGCAACCTAGTAAGAGACGATCACGTCCAATGTTAAAAAATATAAAAAACCCATAGTTCCTAAAAGAGGAGTCAGATCAAAACAAAAAGTACACCAATAGAACCGCCTTGTCCGAAACCCCTGTATAGGAAACTTTCTGTCCCTTGGCTTGAACAGCAAGTGAAATATATTGGCTTGAAAATCAAGAAAAGTGGCAGCTACTACAATATTCTGCCTATACGAAACTTTCTGTCTCTTGGCTTGAACAGCAAGGGAAATATATTGGCTTGAAAATCAAGAAAAGTGGCAGCTACTACAATATTCTGCCTAAACGGGATATTTTTTCTTTTTTTTCTTTTTTCTTTCTTTTCCACAGATAGCTTGGCACTGGAACATCGTAGAGAGTTGTTCAATAGCTCATTTTAAAGGAAACTAATTGGGTTAAACACCTTTTGTAACTAAAACAAATTTAAAAAGGATAAATTTTTCCACTAAAAACTGTATTTTTATGTCTTTCCATACTGCTGTCTTTTCAAAGACATTTGATTTTTGTTTTTGAAGCAATCAAACAGTTCGTGGTAGGTAAGGTTGTATTTTAAACTTTATATTCCATAGATAGCTTAGCACTGGAACATCGTAGAGAGTTGTTCAATGGATCATTTTAAATCCGGGTTGCAGCGGTAGCTAGCAACCTAGTAAGAGACGATCACGTCCAATGTTAAGAAATATAAAAGCCTG
>NW_028297957.1:0-8658 GCF_049724085.1 Artemia sp. Qi Xiang Cuo
TCGTCCATTTTTTTTTTGAATCAATTCAAAATAAATTTATTTTTTCACTTAATCTATTTTGGGGGAGGCTATTATCTCCTATGAGATATAAGGGGTTTCCTGTCGTAGCCTAGCGGTTATGAGCCTAATCACTTTCCTTATATGTCTGTATCTCTCTAGTAATTAAATTCAAATTACAAAGTTTATAGCGTAATTAGTTCGCAATTTTTCTTCCGATTTCCGACTGCGCCATTTGTAGCAATGAAAAATTGGTATTTGTAGCGATGAAAAAATGGTATGGCTATACTAAATGTGGTACTAGATACTGACCGCGTCAAAGGCAATATTATGCCCAAAGGTCGTGAACTTACACCTTGTAATTTCTCCGATAGCGCCACTTATAGTGCTGAAGATTGTGCCAAAAAGGCCTGCGCCACGCTCAATGATTGAGTGAAAAAAAAATGTACAGCCATGTAAACGTGACCTCTTTTTCTTGAGCTATCTGGAGATCCGATTCCCTGGGAGCATTACCATGGAGATTTTGCGAACTAATTACCTGTCGCTAGGCTAAATACAGACATATAAAATGGAATAAACACAGATAAAAAGTAATAGATTTATTGAACTTACATACTTAGGTGCACAGCAATGGGTCACTTCAAATGACAATAACGGTGAAAACGATGGAAGAATATAAGAATTCTGTCTGAATGGTCCTGACTCTGATTTACGAATCATCTAAAAAAGCACTTCTACCCCACTATCAAAGGTAGCTCTTCAGTCCTGCGCTGTAAGAACTGGCTCATAATTGGCCCGAGTGGTCCAAGGATGCGAACCTTTCGTCGAATAAATTCTTTTAAATATTTCTGATGATTCAAGCGTTCACACGGTTATTACCATTTAAACTTCCTTAGAAATTTTGTGCGTAGCATTTTTTTTTGTTACTAATTATCTTAGCGAAATTGGAACGACTAGCGTCGTTGTTTGTCTGAAGCGAGAATGCAATTTCTCTTTTTGCTGATTAAGAATTTAGACTCTTGGAAGCGGCATTTGAACTCAATTAGAGGAGGTCTAATTTCTGTCCGAATCATCTTTAGAAGGAAAGAATCTTGTATTTTAAATATATAGAATTTTGCTCCCGCTCAAACACATTTCATTTAAGAAATTATGACAAAATTCTAAGTAAGTAACCAACTCTTTCTTGCACTTTGTTGAATTGACCTCTTGGGTCAACAATATAGAACTTTTATTCACGAAATTATGAAAAAATCGCAAGTAATTAACACACTGTTTCTGGAATTCGCTGTTTGAATACACAATACATAAATTTTATTCAGGAAATTATGAAAAAAAAATTGAAAACAAACTCTTTCTTGAAATCGCTTCCTGGACGCACAATACAACAATTTCACTCAATAAATTATGAAAAAAAATTGTAAGTAAGTAACAAACTCTTTCTTGAATTCTCCACCTGGATACAAAATACAGACCAAAAAGTTGGTTTTATCTAGGTTCGCTACAACCCAACAATGACAGGCATTGGGACTAGCAAACACCCGCCCTGACTTAGAGTGGTCAGACACAGAGTCATAGTGAGAAAGATAACCAAAAAGTTGGGTTGATTTAGGTTCGCTTAGAGTCGCGCGCCACTCTAAGTGTACCCAAGAGGTTAATTCAAGAAAGCGCAAGAAAGAGTTTCTTACTTACATAGAATTTTTTCATAATTTCTTGAATGAAATGTCTGTATTGTGTATCCAGGAGGCGAATTCATGAAAGAGTTTGTTACTTACTTACAATTTTTTCATAGTTTCTTGAATAAAATTTCTGTATAGGGTATCCAAGAGGTGATTTCAAGAAAGAATTTGTTACTTATTTGCAATTTTTCATGATTTCTTTAAGGAAATCTCCCTATTGTGTATTCAAGAGATGAAAACAATAAAGAGTTTGTTACTTATTTTCGATTTCTTCATAATTTCTTGTATGAAATATCTGTATTGTGTATCAAAGAGGTGAAATCAATAAAGAGTTTGTTACTTACTTACATTTTTGTATAATTTCTGAAATGAAATGCCTGTATTGTGTATCCAGGAAGAGAAGTCAAGAAAGAGTTTGTTACTTACTTCCAATTTTTTTCATAATTTCTTGAGTGAAATTGTTGTATTGTGCGTCCAGGAAGTGATTTCAAGAAAGAATTTGTTTTCAATTTTTTTTCATAATTTCCTGAATTAAATTTCTGTATTGTGTATCCAAACAGTGAATTCAAGAAAGAGTTTGTTACTTACTTGCGATTTTTTCATAATTTCTTGAATGAAATTTCCATATTGTGTACCCAAGAGGTGAATTCAAGAAAGCGCTAGAAATAGTTTGTTACTCACTTCGAATTTTCTCATAACTTCCTGAATGGACTGTGTGTATTATGGAACAAGGAAGAGTGATCAAGAAGGAATTCGTAACTTACTTACAAACTTTCCATAATTTCTTAAAAGAAATTTCTGCATTGTGTATACAATAGATGACTTCAAAAAAGAGTTTGTTACTGACTTACAATTTTTCATAATTTTTTGAAAGAAATTTCCCTATTGTGTATCCAAGAGGTGAAAACAATAAAGAGTTTGTTACTTACTTGCGATTTTTTCATAATTTCTTGAATGAAATATCTGTATTGTGTATCCAAGAGGTGAAATCAATAAAGAGTTTGTTACTTACTTACAATTTTTTTTATAATTTCTTGAATGAAATGCCTGTATTGTGTATCCAGGAGGAGAATTCAAGAAAGAGTTTGAGACATACTTCCATTTTTTTTCATAATTTTTTGAGTGAAATTTCCATATTGTGTATCCAAGAGGTAAATTCAAGAAAGAGTTTGCTTACAATTTATTTTTCCATAATTCCCTGAATTAATTTTTCTGTAGTGTGCATTCAAACAGCGAATTCAATAAAGAGTTTGTTACTTAATTAGTATTTTGTCATAATTTCTTGAATGAAATGTCTGTATTGTGTATCCAAGAGTCGAATTCAAGAAAGCGATTGTTAATTACTTACAATTTCTTCATAATTTAATGAAATGAATAGAACTATTCTAAAGAATAAAGACGGGTTAAGCTTAAAGATATTTATTGCTTAAACATATTAATAGATTTTTTTGAGAAAAAACACATATTTACATAAAAATAGTACCTAAAGTTCACTCTTAAACATCCAGAAATGAGGATCCCAAGATATAGAATAGTTTTTTACCGGGTCTTATGCATTTATCACGATCAGGTATGTCCTTAGGTATCTACTACGCGAAGATCCTAACCTCGTCTTCAGGACGGTGATAAGCCCCTTCAAATTTAGGACACTTAAATTCTTCTAGCTTGAAAAGTGGAATCCTAGGGTCACACTTTTGAATTAAAACTTTATCTGTAGGTACATTACCCTTTACGTAGTGTGCTTCAACCCCAAAACAGCTGCAAATTTCACTGACTTCCTCTTGAACATTTCTTAGTTCCTGACCACTATTATTAAGTGGTGTAATCACTCTATCGTAGAATCCCAGTCTGTTTATACGCCGTAATGTAGTACTCCACAAGCTTTTATCATACTCAAACATATTATAGTTCACTATCCAATGATAACAGTCAATTTCTTCGAGTTCCATAGACATTAATAAAAATGCACATTCAAATATAACACCACAAGATGAATTTTTCAAACGGATAAATTCTGTGTCATACAGTTCTATCATCTTGGAAGCTATTAATGTAGTTGTTAAGTAGAGAAGTACTTCATCAAACTTTTATACCTTCGTTCAAGGTTGAATGGAGTTATGGCTAGGGGAATGAGTTCTAAAACCATCTGAATTCATTGTGGGGAGGGGTCATAAAACCCTTAGAATTCATTGCGGGGAGGAATCATAGAACTCTCGGTATCTATTGCATGCAAATGAACTCTGGAAATTACAATTTTTTTTATAATTTCTGTATTGTGTATCCATGAGGTGAATTCCAGAAACAGTTTGTTGCTTACTTACTTACAATTTTTTCATAATGACAAATTCGAAAACGGATGATGATAAATAATTTATTAATTCTAATACATAGATTTTGTCAATGTTATCCAACGTACCCGACAAATGATATCGATAAAGAATGTTAATAAAGAATTTTTTCAATTTGATACTTAAATTATGTCAGTGTTATCAAACGTATCTGTCAAAAGACATTGAAGAAGAATTTATTCACTCTGATACTTAGATTCATTTAATGCTATCCCAAGTATCTGTCAATAGATGTTGATAGAGAATTTATTCATTCTTATACTTAGATTTTCTCAATGTTAACCTATCTATCCAACATATGATGTATGTAAATTCCTTTTCTTATATCTCCAATGTTTTAATAGACATTCTAAACGTTTGATATGCTAGCTTACTCTAAAAATAGTGAACACATAACAATGTAATGCATAAAATATTTTTAATGAAATAATGTCATGTAGAATATTAATACAAAAAATATATATTATTATACATTATTAATATCACTGAACAATTTTGGACATTTTGAATCTGTTCCATAAAATGATTCACCATGTTCTCTATTGATACTATAGCAATTGTCTTCTCTTAGTCCGTAATCAGTAGAATAATCATTATTGCATTTTGAGTCGTACACAATTTTTACAGGTTTGTCATCGACAGGCTCAATATGCTTTTCGTCTTTGGTATTATTTGGTTCATTGACTGTTAGATCAATGGCAGTAACGCTTGCTGGTACTTTGTTTTTCATTGATTCATCTGTATATTCCTTAGTAATGTTTACTGCCAATGCCTTTTTTATTTTTCTGGCAATTTCAATGTCTATTAGCACATTAATCTTACACAGGTAACAGTTTCGGTACGTAGACAGGATCTGGTTTATGATATCAATAGAAGAGTTGGCCTTTCTTTTCGTCTTTGCTGTCATTTGAATGCTAATAGCCGAAAACTGACGATATTGTTAAACACTGGGTGACATGCTACCACAAGCACTAGCAAGAAGATGCCCCTTTTCATCGACTATTATTTTTATGTTGGCATTCTCTTTGAGTGCAATCATCTCCGTACATCTCAATCTCGCATATCCACCATCATAAGAGTTGAATTTCTTAGGTACTGTACCATGTACAATGTATACTTAAAAATATGAAAAATCCATTTTGTTCTAAATACATTTCCGACGTAAAGCAAGCTCCCTTAATTAAGTGGAATTTCCCTTTTAAACTCTCATTTATTAACCAGCCAAATATCCCTTTGAAAAGCACCAAATAAGAGATGATTAAATTCGAATGCCAAGGATTTCAAAAGTACTTTGTTGTACTCTGTACAGATTCGCATTCTTTGTTCTACAAAACAATAGAGTCTCGAACATTTTCAAGCGTTATTGACAGGTTTGAAAAGAAGAAAAGGTACGGGCTTTTTACAAGATAATGCAAATGAGATAGAGAGGAATTTCATAAAAGAATTAGACAGACAGAGTAGGACATTGTCTAAAACATAATTTGAGGTTTTATTAAGAATACGGGCATTTAGTGATTAGAATATTGCGAATAAACTATTGGGTAGTTTAGCAGCATAGTAGTCTGATTTTTTCAGCATAAGAGTAAAGTGGCGAACCCTCCGCGAGGAAATGGGCCAATTGTAAAATAGTGATTATTGCTCAGAATCAGAACTCATGTTATATCTTAGAGAAGAAGTACTTTTTGAGGATTATTATTGTTATATTGCCTATTGCTGTTGCTACTGTTTGTGTTTCCGAAGTTCGATGCTGTACAATTAAATATGTAAGTCTTACAAATCTATTACTTTTCTATTTTCACTTTCTCATATTATATGTTCGTATCTAGCTTTCAAGAGTAGGCATCTAGTTCAAATACTCTCCAATTGGTAACGCTCCAAAGGTATCTGATAACTTTATGAAAAATGATTACACGACTTATTTGACAAGCTTCTTATTATCACACCCCCACGTAACTTTGGCGTAGTCAGTGGAATAACAAAGATTTACCCCATAACATAACCTGCTACCAACATAACATTTGGCGCGGTTGTAAACTCGAAGGAAGCATACGAACTAGTTAGGATACAAACTTTTCAATTTAAAGTTTAAAATATTTGCTGGATACAGACCTATAAGAAAAAAAAATTATTATATATGTCTAAGCCTATTACCGCTAGGCTACAATAGGAAAACCCTTTTAAAATATCTCATAGGAGATAATAGAATTCCCAAAATAGGTTAAGTAAAAGAAATTTATTTAAGTGTATAATTCCACAAATTAAAAAACAAAGAAATGGCGGAGGAATTAACTACATTATTGCTTGCGCAAAAATTAGTCGCAAAAAATGTAGAAATAACCAAATCTCTCCCGCAATATGACGGACAAACGGACGTTGATGAATTTAATATACAGATAGGACAATTTGTAGAGTTAACTAAAACTGACCTGAAAACATTAATAAGTATGCTTCTTTTAAGGCTACGAGGGCAGGCATTAACTTTTGTAAAACAGATTGAAAAGACCGTCGGAGAAGATAATAATTTGCCGATAAATACAATAGACAAACTATTAACTGCATTTAAAGAAAGATTTGTTGAGACAAGCTCAACAAACAGGCTGAAGTATGGGACAGTATGCTTCGATCCTACACAGAATGTACAAGAATATTTACATAACATACGAATCTCAGTAGAAGCAAAATACGGCAAAGGCTTCGGTGATTTATACGTAAAAATTATACTAAATGCATTTTTGCAAGGACTTCCTCCAAAATTATATAGGATGGTAATTTCAAAGAATATCCAAACACTAGACTTTGCAGTTCAGGTGGTAGGGCGAATGATCGAAATTGATATGATCGTAGCAAATCATAGCAAGACAAAGATAAATAGCATAGGCGAATCAAAAACAAACCTAACCTCCAAGGGTGATCAAGAATACCCAAATTTCTCTTCAAGGGATAAATCCCCGGTGCCGCAAAGAACTAGAACACAAGAAACCGCCAAGCAGAAAACTGTACATTTTCTGCCTGTCAGACCAACCAATTATGAAAATAGCCCAGTAATAAGATGTTATACCTGTAATCGTATCGGAAATATTGCAAAAGAATGCCGCCATTCTATTTTTAAAGTGGCAGGCCAATTGGCGACATTATTTAATGGCGGCACCACCAGAAATACACGACATTATGGAAACCATTTGTTCGGGAGAACAAATTTTAGCAACAGGGGCACACAAGGGTACACTCAGGACGCAATATTCCCACAATAACCTCAAATCCGCCCACCGGTACTTCATAATGTACACCGACAGAACTCTTATAATCTTCCCCCCAGTAGACAAAATAATCATAGGCCGACGGGAAACGCAAATTTTTCAAACCGACGGCAAGTAGCTAATTGGCCCACGGGAAATGAAAATTTCTCGAGTCGACGGCACTTGCAGTCAGCACCTACAGCCGGCACTAACGCCAGAAATACAAATTATCGCGATAATACGTGGCAAAGGAGGACAAATGTGAATCAATTAGATACTCTATAAAACCTCACGTATCTGAACCTTTAACGCAAGCACCTATGTATGAAATAAATTCCCAGAGAAACGCGTTAGGCCCCTCAGAAGAATAAATTGGACCCAGAAGGGGCCTCTAATATTTTAAAGGTCCAAACCCGTAGTAGTACCGTCCTTCAGTGATAATAATAATAAGTTACCCATATTTAATGATTTTTGTGTGGCAAATGTCTACTTTAAAGCTTTAATTGACAGTGGTGCAACAGTTAATATTATAAACTCAGGCATATTTAATATGTTGCCCCCGCATATCAAGCGACGGAAAAACGTCAATAATCCAAATTTAACTAGTGTAACAGGGCACAAATTGGACACAAAAGCTTCAATTCACCTTGACGTGAAAAGAGATAACACAATTTTCCCGACAAATTTTATAATATGCAATAACTTTCCGTATGAAGCCATCATAGGCGCAAATTTTTTAAGGTCAAATAAAATTTTGTTAAACGTAGCAAATGAAAGGCTTGTCTACCTGGCTAAGCCAGGGACAGGAATCTCTATCTTAAGAAATGTTAATCGAGGTTACGAAGAAAAAGTAACAGTGAATAAAATTCCCGACGGTATAGTGCCACAATCCTTTGAACCTTATGTCTCGCTACAAAAAGAACGTGATATAACAAGAAATCCATTTTCTTACTCCGAGCGATATCGGAAAAATGAAGTAAATATAGATAATAAGTGGATTGAATCGGCAAAAATAAAAATAGGAGATATGCGACAGTATAGGTCAAAAGAAATCAAGGAGATAGTGGAATTGTGGAAACAAGTAGGGAACCCCATTGCAGTTCATTGCAGTTTACTCGATTTTTTAAAGAGGGGGGAAATATCCCCTACAAGTGAAAGAATTTTAATGAATATCACACCGTCAGATTCAGCGTATCAGAAAACCCTATTACATAGGTTTCAAGATCATATCTGCAAAAATCTGCAACTTTTTATTTTTTGACAGAAGAAAAATATACGAATATAGAAGTAAGTTACGTAAGTTAATTTGTTAAGACATCCATTAAGCGAAAGAAAAGTAAAATTTTTATGCAAATAAGAGCTGCGTTAACTAAAAAACGATCTGAAAATTGTCAGATCGAA
>NW_028297958.1:0-8656 GCF_049724085.1 Artemia sp. Qi Xiang Cuo
TTTTCAAAGTTCATTTTGAATTTCTTTCGTTGAAATGCAAGAGTTGGAATATTTCAGTAGTGTTTGGTTGTGGTTTACCTTGTCACAGTTACATTTTCTTGATTTTTCAAAGTTCATTACGAATTTCTATCATGGATATGTAATAGTTGGAATATTTCACTAGTATTTGACCACGTTTTAACATGTCAAAGTTAAATTTTCTTTATTTTTTAAAGTTTATTTTGAATTTATAACCTTGAAATGCAAGAGTTGGAATATATCATTAGTGTTTTATTTTGGTTAAACTTGTAAAATTTAAATTTAATTGAATTTTAAAATAACAATATGAATATATTACGCTTAAAATCAAGACTTGGAATATTTCAGTAGTGTTTGGTTGTGGTTTACCTTGTCACAGTTACATTTTCTTGATTTTTCAAAGTTCATTTTGAATTTATTTCATTGAAATTCAATAGTTGGAATATTTAAGAAGTGTTTGGTCGTGTTT
The DNA here is from genome assembly GCF_049724085.1 of Artemia sp. Qi Xiang Cuo. Lineage (NCBI taxonomy): Eukaryota > Metazoa > Arthropoda > Branchiopoda > Anostraca > Artemiidae > Artemia > Artemia sp. Qi Xiang Cuo. The sequence continues at coordinate 488 of NW_028297958.1, forward strand.
TACCATTTAAAATTTACATTTTATTTATATTTATAATTTAATTTTGAATTTCTTTCCATGAAATGCAAGAGTTGGAATATTACAGGAGTGTTTGCTTGTGGTTTGCATTGTCAACTTTATAATTTCTATATTTTACTAAGTGAATTTCGAATTTCTTTACTTGAAATTAAAGAGTTTGAATATTTCAGTAGTGTTTGCTTGCGGTTTACCATCTCACAGTTACATTTTCTTGATTTTTCAAAGTTCATTTTGAATCATTCAAGAAACGTAATTAAACACGTTTTTAAACTACATGCTATTTGCATGCCTTTCCTTGGCACCTTTCCAAACGAGCGGGGATTCCCCGCTGGTTCCTACACATTGCAAAAAAGTGAGCAGTACGAAAACTCCACATTTTCAACCAGACTGGTTTTTTAGACAACACACCCACAGAGATGACACACGGCCATAGACACGAGACATACCCATACACAACACACAACCCGAGTCATAGTGAGAGAGATATCCAAAAAGTTGGGTTGACCTAGGTTCACTTAGAGTGGCGCGCCACTCTAATTGAACCTAGGTCAACCAAACCTTTTGGATATCTCTCTCCGGTCTCCTGGTCACCTGGTCGTCTATGTCGGCTTTCTAATAGTAAATGTATAACCCTCCATCAGAGGAACTATCAAAGATAGTTCCGGACAGAGCAAAGCCCTTGCAATCAATTCAACGAAGTAGAACTTGTCAGGTCTTCCTTGTGCAGGGTACTTCCTGCCAAGAATATCTTAAAACAAGTTTTACCCGAGGCTCAGCCGCCACATGGAATAGTTTACCGGCAGAGGTAATCCCAGAAAAAACTGCCCTTTTCGCATTTAAGAGAAGGTACTAGTGACCTTCCACTTTTCCACTTTTCCTTTCCACTTCTCAGTGAAAAATGAAGTATTTACAAGGAATAGCGACATACCATTACCTGTGATGGAGCCACGAAGCCTGTAATAAAAAAGAAGAAGCTGTTTCACAAATGTGAATTTTCTTAATATTTTCTTCGTTGGCTGGATTCTTAATAAAAAAAAAAGGAGAAAAAAACAAAACAGGCAAATATTTGTTAATCAGATGAATTCAAAGGAAAAGTTCAGTTCTACCCTTCCCGCCTCCCCCTCCTCCTCCAGTATTTATTATTTATATTTATGAAGTTTGGTCAGACTTCTAAATGTATGCCACCTCCAGGCTAAAATCCTATATGCAGGTCTTGTGGCGATTCTGAAATTTTATATTTATGTCAAAAACGAGTTTAAAGCTTGATTAACATGAAGCTTCACTAGTAACAAGCAAGCAGCTAAAGGCATTACTGTGAAACTGAAGAAATATATTACTTCAACTTCATTGATTGATTGAGGACAAGATGTTCCCTTAACCAGGGGGTCCCAAGGGGGAGAGGGGCGCGCCTCCCCTCCAACGTTTATGTCATTCGGTGAAATTTTCGTCGAAGGAGAAAATTTGGGCAGAAATTTTGCAAAATTGCCCGAAATTTAGCAAAATTCTGGATTTCTGTAGAAAATTCGCCATAACTCAGGTCGCCTATAAGAGGATGGGATGAAAATAATAGCTAGAATTAGACAAGCACATTTTCGCTACAAACCCTTTTTGGGTCATTTAATTTAAAGAAAATTAAAATGCCCCCCCCCCCCCGTGCCTCAGTATTTTTAATATCCTTTTATACATCTTCATTAGAAAATCCTTATACTCCCCCCATGTTTCGATGGATTGGCACCCCCGCATTATGAAGTAGTGATGAATATCTTCACAAGTTCGAAATGAAAGGTCCTTAAGAAGGCCCGAAAGGTTTGTATAAATCAAAATGAACGAGGTTAAATATTGAATTCAGCTCCTGATTTGCCTGAAATTCGTCATTTGGGAGGAAATTCAGGCCGGTTTAAAGTGTTTCTGCTGCTAAAAATAGTCATATGCCGTGGAAAAACAACGACATTTTTTCGGCATGAAATAATATGTTACTCCGAACAAATCATTCAAGAAGTATTGGGAGCATGTATATTATATTAAAAGGAAAACGAGGGAATGAAGAAAAAAATTGTCTAATACAATGTCTTCATAGATAGCAATGTACTTTGCCGACAATCAACTCATCCACACGGGTTTTTCCACATTAGAACCAGAGAATGGACCTAAGTTTCACATTTGAACGAGATAATTGTATTTTCCATAATTTTCTTACTGGAAACTAGAGTTTATGGTCAAAAACCCTTAATAGGTCAGATTCTACAGAAATAGTTTATTTTTCGATTCATACCTGGACTTACGTTTCACCTATGAACCAACGAGTTGTATTTTCCCTAATTTTCTTACAAAAAACTAGAGTTTACGGTCAAAAACCCTTATTAGCTTAGTGTTTTCACTAGCAACTCGCCCTCCACGATAACTTCACTAATACATCATTCTGCCAATCAATCCCCTCTACCCCAAAACACTTTTCAGCCATTTCATGTTAAAATTTTTTATTTCAACTCATCCACACGGGGTTTTCGCTAGCAGCTCGGCCCACCTTACAGTACTATAAGCACTCTAAGAGATTTTTCTGCCAACACCCCACCACTTATTTATTATACGGAACACATCGAAGAAGTAAAGCTATCCGATATTACAATTCTTTTCTTGTCATCTACAACCCCTCTTAGTATCAACTTCTTCGTATAGTATAACGTTAAACTATTTTGAATTGACAACACTGTCCATACATCACTTGTGTATTATACAGTACACTATTAACCCATCTCCCCCAAAACACTTTTCAGCAATTTCTTGTTAAAATTTTTTATTTCAACTCATCCACACGGGGTTTTCACTAGCAGTTCGGCCCACCGTACACCACTATAAGTACTCTAAGAGATCCTTCTGCCATCTCCCCACCACTTATGTATTATACGGAACACATCAAAGAAGAAAAGCTATCAGTTATTACAATTCTTTTCTTGTCATCTACACACCTCTTAGTATCAAATTCTTCTTATAGTATAATTTTAAACTATTTTAAATATACAAAACAGTTGCCTCATCACATGTGTATTATACAGTAAACAATCAACACATCTCCCCCAAAACACTTTTCAGCCATTTCTTGTTAAAATTGTTTATTTCAACTCATCCACACGGGTTTTTCGCTAGCAGCTCGGCAAACCGTACAGCACTATAAGTACTCTAAGAGATCCTTCTGCCATCACCCCACCACTTATGTATTATACGGAACACATCGAAGAAGTTAAGCTATCTGTTATTACAATTCTTTTCTTGTCATCTACACCCCTCTTAGTATCAACTTCTTCGTATAGTATAATGTTAAACTATTTTAAATTGACAACACTGCTCAAACACCACTTGTGTATTATACAGTACACATCGAAGAAGTAAAGAAAGGTCAAGTCGTATTTTTTTCCCGGCCTTCCATCATCAGATATGCTAGTTCAATTGCACATGCACTGGACAAGCCAATGATCACTTAGATTGCTATGTTCCATGGCATGGGGCTATCTTAACTGATAAGCCTCAATTCGCAAATCCCTTACCTCTTTTTTGCAAATGTCAATCAAACAATTCTGATTGTAGCGTCCAATTTTTTAATAACAACTATTGCAAATGTCAATCAAACAATTCCGATTGCAACATCCAATTTTTTAATAACAAACTACTCTCGAATTAAGGCAATCTTCCATTGGCTCATAAAAAATGTTTACGTCAAATGGTAGATTCATTGTGCAATTCCTATCAATAACAAAAACTTTGCCAGCTTAAAAAAAAAAATGTCCACGTGAAGCTGAAGTGTAATTCCATGCGCAATAGAACCTTGACTATTGTTTCATAACATGCATTATAGCGTGCCAACTTTTAAAGTGCAAATGTCTAACTGTAGTGCCAAAGGCGTGGGTTTTCTTGTACGGTTCTTGTATGATTCCATGTGCAATTGATATCAATAGCAATAACCAGTCTGGTAATCTGCCTTGGAAAGGTGCCAAGGAACATAATCGGCTAGAAATATAAGGTACTACTCTACTGACGCCCACCATTTCCCCAAACACATCCAATCAAAATTTTGAGATAGCCATACTGTTCGACGTAGTTGAAAGTTCTAAAAATTAGGTCTTTGAGGATGACAACCCCCTCCCCCCACAGCCCTCAGGGCAAGGGTTGTAAGTTATGCCCGGAGCATATAAGGATTTTTATAGAAAGTATTGTCGTAGAAACTTCAAAAAGGGCTCATTCGGTGGGAAATTGAAAGGGATAGTGCTCTTTTAAATAGTCACAAGTAATTGAACGGCAACTAACCCCCTCTCATGCCCATCATTTCCTCAAACACATCCAATCAAGATTTTGAGATAACCATTTTGTTCAACGTAACTGAAAGGTCCGGAAATTATATCTTTGAGAATGAAAACCCCCACCGCCCCCAGGGCAAAGGCTGTAAGTTATGCCCTGGGGGCATGTACAGTTTTTATAGAAAGTATTGTTGTAGAAGCTTAAAAAAGGGCTCATTGAATTGGGAGTTGGGAGGGCTAGTGCCCTTATTGATAGTCGAAAGTAATCGGAGGGAGAATCATTCCCCCTCCCCCTATGCCCATCGCCCCACCCACAAATTCTACCAAATCAAAATAATATAAGTGTATCCAAGCTATAAAAGAAAGTAAACATATTTTTTTGCGAATGGTATCAAGTTTTCTATTTCCGGTCAACTAGTGGAGGTATGAAACTAAATTAAACACTACTATTTGTGTCCAGATTTTCAAAAGAGTGTATGTTGTTAGAAATTGCTGAAAAATATTCTCCAGCATGCGAATAGCAGGCCAAACTATAAAGTCTTAAAAAACCAAAAAGATTTAAACTATTATTTTCTTTTTCCCTGAAAAGACTATGTCAATATAAAATGAACAGAAATTAATTAAAAAAAACTTTTTCCACAAAATAAGTTTTTCAAAGAAGAGTAAAGAACCCCATTAATCCAAAAATGAGCAAAAATAAAATCAAATAATCTACCAAGAATAAAACTACTACAAGTCAGTATCGATAAATAAATGAAACCCAGACCCAGAACGAACAGAAATTACAATAAATAACCGAGTCAAACTCAAAACGAGCACAAATTAAGATGATTAGGGCTCAAAACCCCTATGTCTTCCCAAGGCCAGCATATAATTTGTTATTTACTGAAAAAATACAAATGAATGTGCATTGTCAGTTTAATATAAATATACTGTTATGTGTTAATAAAAATTTTAATAATATTTAATTTTTTAAATTTATAAAAGTAAAAAACTTTATATTTTTTTCATTAAAGTGAAAATTATGTTCTAGCCTTGGGAAGGCATAGGGGTTTTGATCCCTACTCATGTTAATTCTGCTCGTTTTGAGTTTGACTGGGTTATTTATTGTAATTTCTGTTCGTTTTTGGGTTTCATTTATTTTTCGATGCTGACTTGTGGTAGTTTTAAGGCTTGGTAGATTATTTGAATTTATTTTTGCTCATTTTTGGTTTAATGGAGGTCTTTACTTTTCTTTGAAAAACTTATTTTATGAATTTTTTATTTAATTAATGTAATATCAAGAAATATACTGCCTTCTGCTTCCTTTGTTTTCTTTTCTCGAGTGGTCCCAGGAGCAACCAATTCATAAAAGCTTAGGTGGAAGCCGGTTTGCGACAATGGCAGAAAATGAAGAGCAAAGAAAAGGAGAAGACAGGAAAACTGGCAAATCGTTTGTGACAAAAAGCAGCTTTTTTCTGTTTTTGCTATTTCGTCAATAATAGCAGTCACGGGGATTTCTTACCTAATAAAAGGACTCGAATTAAGGTTTTGTAGCAAGCAAAACGCAGAGAGACAAACAGAAAAACTGTGATTTTTTTTTCTTCCAAGCTGCAGAGACCCTAACGAGACACGGCATTGGCTTTAGGATAACTAAAGAACAAAACGTCAGCTTTGTTCAATTTGTTAAACTTCTAGCGAGATATGTGGCAGTAGTAAGGCATCTAGAACCACTGGTCGTGCTTGCGTAATTTGTCATACCTCTCGCCTGAGGTATGAATATACAGTGTAGTCTAACCGGTACATTGGCTTACCAGGGTCAGTCACCTATTACTATGAACGGTACTTGCCTTAGCAGACGAGTTTTCTGGGTAGCATCCATTTTTTTGGGGTCAAACGGTGAGAGAGATCTGGTTCGTCTATATAGAGTAAGTTGAATAGTAGGTTTTTTTTTTTTTTTTTTTTTTTTTTTTTTTTTTTTAAACTTGGCTACGTATAATGTACTCGAGCAATAACCCTATAAATGTTCAAACACTACATTCCGATTGTCATTATGTTTTAAGACATTGATTATAGTACATTACATTATATTAACTTTGAAAACAATGGATTCGTCAATTTTCAATGTGAGTACACTTTCATTCTATATTTGGTATTTTGGTTAGGTTATGTATTTAATATAATGCGCTCATGACGGCTCCCCTTCTATAATTCCTATGCTTTGCAACTAGATCAATGTGAAAGCAAACTTTATTGCTTGTAACAAAAGGGCAAGCTTCAAATATATATTCAGATTTTGTTGGGGTATAATTTAGCAATTTTTAAGGAAAATATCTCCATCGCTTCCAGTAAATTCTTAAACTTTGTTACTAGATAAATGTGAAAGGCCCCCTTTTTACATTCCGTTTCCTTAATTTTACAGCTTTGTCCTTCCCACGTGGTCACATGCTATAGTGTCATTCAATTAATTTGTAGCTCTTAAAAGGGGTGTTGGTTAATTTGGGGTAGGGCCAGAGTTAGATTCACTTAAGCCTTTGCCGCTTTTTCAGTCTTCTTGGGTAGAGCTTTGTCCTTCCCTCGTGGTCACATGCTATAGTGTCATTCAATTAAGGTGTAGCAGTTAAAAGGGCTGTTGGTTAATTTGGGGTAGGGCCAAAGTCAGATTCACTCAAGCCTTTGCCGCTTTTTCAGTCTTCGTGTGTGGAAGTACTTCGCTAGTGTTGGGCAAAATGCCTCCTTGGGCAATGGTAACCCCCTAACAGGGCTTGTTCAGTTCTTCGTCGTTTCTAATCGCAAGCTGAAGGTGTCGAGGTCTGATGTTACTTGATTAATATGAAATGGGAAGTAAATTTTTGTTACTAGGTTAATGTAAAATGGAAATTCCTCTGAAATATAACAATTCCTAAACTTTATTTAGATTTTCTTGGGTAAGAATTCTTACTAAAGGTGGAGGGAAAAATTCCCGCCGCCCCCCTCCCCCCTCCATTGGGGATAAAATAATTTTTGAATAAATAATTTTGAAAAATATAATTTTTACTTTTTATTCTCTATTTAAGAGATTTAATAAAATTAAATTATTCTTCCAGCAGCGCACTTTTCTTTTTCAATAATTCTACCTCTGTTTCATGATCTTGATTCCGGGGTCGCTTCTTTATTCTGTAATTTAGAGCAGCATCCTTATTTCTTTATTTTTAACTTTTAAAAAAATATTTGGGACATCACGTAGTTTTATTTTAGCCAATTATTTACTTGTGATAAGCCTTCTTTAGTTTGTTGATTGTTTTTAAATTCAGTTTGCATAGTCCTATGAAGTGTATTTCTACTGGAAAATACTTAACTTTCAGTACAAAATCCCTCCTCCGATGAGAGAAACCACCCACCCCCCTCAATTTTTGATAAACAAATTTTGTAATAAATAATTTTTAAAATTATAATTTGGAATATTTATTCTCTATTTACGAGATATAAGAAATTTCAATTCTTATTCCATCAGCGAACGTGTCTTTTTCAAATAGTCTACATCCGTTTAAAGATCTTGAGTACAGAGTCTCGTCTTTAGTCTGTAAAATATAGCATCGTCGTTATTTCTTTATTTTAAAATTTTAAGAAATTATTTGGGACCTATATAATCTTTCTTTTAGCCATTTATGTAAGTGTTATAAGCTTTCTGTCGTTTCTTGATTGTTTTTAAAGGCAATTGACATAGTACTATGAAGTTTTTGTATAATGAAAAATACTTAACTTTCAATTCAAAATCCCTCCTCCGATGCCCCGGGGGTGCTAATTTTCCTTCTGTAAAAGGGGGTTGTTTTTTGTTTTTTTTTCATGCAAAATTTTGCCCTTTTTTTTAGGAAGAGGGTTCTTGCAATTATCCCCCGCCGGA
>NW_028297959.1:0-8645 GCF_049724085.1 Artemia sp. Qi Xiang Cuo
CTCTGATCAGCTTACGCAATTAGGTAACCCCATGTTCACCTGACCTTGCATAGTAAATTAGGATTAATGGGCGCTCGAGGTATGGTATAAGAGAGTGCAAGATTGTCAGTTCAATTCAGTTCAATTTCGGACTTGGATAAGAGAAGAGCGATTTTCAACATGAAGAGGAAATGTGACATTACGTCTTTTTTCACGCCCAAGCTGACCAGGGATATTTCTGAAAGTGGCATTAAAGGGACGTCTGCGGAGCATTCATCTACACCTGTGGATCTGAACGGCACTGGAGCCATCGCTGAAGCTTCTGAATCACGCAAACTGGAACCAACCCAGTCTTTGTCGTCGTTTGCAAATGACATCGGTCGTTTTGTCAACAAATCATCCAGTCTCGATGCAAATTCTAAACTGCGTTTGCTGAAGAGCCCTTGGACTCCAGATATCTCCTACATTTTTCCAGTATCCGAAAAACGGAAGCTGAAGTTTCAGTTAACTTGGCTCGCTCGTTTCAGTTGGTTGTACTACTCTCCGTCTGAGGACGCTGCTTTTTGCAGATTTTGCGTTCTGTTCTCGACCACTATAGAACCTCGCTCTTTATTCCTTTCCTGGACCGCTTCATTTCTGAGCTGAAACAACGATTTGTACTTCACAAGAAACTGCCGTCAAATCTCAGCGTCCTTTCTCCTGCCAAAATTGTTTCTGTTGATCTGAAGGTATTGAATCTAGAGTCATTGGTTGAAATGTATGGCGATATTCTTCCCGAGCCAGACTGTCTGAAGCAAGAAATTGAGCTATGACTCATCCAGTGGTAGAATGTTCCGGTATCAGAGAGGCCTACTTGTGCTGTGTCTTCGCTTCAGGTATGTGACGCTACCTTTTTTCCCAATGTTTTTCTTCTTCTGGCTGTTCTTGCAACGTTACCTGTTAGCACTGCTACTCCGGAAAGAAGTTTCTCAACGCTCAGAAGGCTCAAAACCTGGCTGAGAAATTCAACAGGAGAAGAACGATTGAGTAGCTTAGCCCTCCTTGCAGTCCATAGGGACGTTGACATCTGTCCTGACAAGGTCATCGACATTTTTGCAGGGAAGAAAAATCGTTGCCTGGGTTTTATTTTGTCGATATTCGCCCTTACTTTTAGCTAAAAAAAAAAACTAAAAATATATAGACTACTTAGAGCCTGCTATTTGGCTTCTTTTTGCACAAAAAAAGAATAGCTTGTAGTATTTAACTGTATGTAAATACTTGTATTGTTTTTGCGTTACTAAAAAAAAAAAAAAAATGCCCCTTGTAGATACGAAAGTATGCCTACTGGACGCGTCCTTGTTTGCAAGTGGCAGTCTAATGGTCTCGAGCTAACGTAATGTTGTTCTAGGATGTTAGATAAAGTCTACGGGAAAAAATCGGGTAACCCCCCCCCCCCGAACAAAAATGCTGCATACGGCCCTGGTTTGTGGTGTCTCACAAGGGTCAGTTCTTGGTCCGATTCTTTTTATATTGTTCATTAATGATCTGCCTAATTGTATCCCAAGCTGTTGTTTTAATGTTAGTGATATGGATAAAAAACCCCAGAATGAGACGGTATCATTATGTGCTGATGACACAGTTGCTGTTAATACCTCGAAGGGAGAAGAATTGCTTCAGACATCGATGAAAGATACTGTTGAAAGTTTAAATTCCTGGTTGAGGGTAAATAGGTTAAAGATTAGTCTGGGTAAGACTAATTTTGTTATTTTTTCACGTTCATCAGCTTTTTATCCATGGATTAAGGATATTGTAACACAGTATGGAACTTTAAAGCGGGTCTGTTCTTATAAGTACCTGGGGGTTTATATTGATGAAGTTTCATCATTCAAGCGCCATGTACAGTATGTTTGTAAAATTGTGTCTCGTAACCTGGTTATAATGAAAAACCTTAAGTATTTTTTTCCTCATTTTGTTATGCGCCTTTTTTATTTTTTCATTATCCATCTATATATATTGTATTGTAGAGGTGTTTGGCTTAGAACATTTCCTCCTATTGTTCGGCCAGTAGGAGCTCTACAAAACAACGCTGTTCGGCTGTTAAACGGCCTACGACCCCGGGATTCGGTACGAAAAACGTATGAGCGTGTAAAGATATTTCCAGCTTCCGTATTACGGGAGCTGTATAAACTTCTATTCATTTTAGGATTCACACGGGTATAAACCTCGCGTGTTTTGATAGCTTAGCAAACCTGAGATCTTCCGTCCATGATTATGATACTAGGTCATCTGTAGAGAGTAATTTTCCGCTTGTTGTTTCGGCCCGATAGATGTTTTCTGTGCTTCATAGGGGGATCAGAAGTTGGAACCATCTTGATCAAAATATAAAAAATATAGGTGATATTTCTTCGTGTAAGATAGTAATTAAAGGAATGCTTTTTAGTAAGTATGAATTTTTGTGTTTTTTTTTTAATATATTGGTAATTATTTATGCTCCTGGAGGTGATGATTATGGTTATGAATATGATATTAAATTTAATGAAATTGTTAAGGTGTAAGGTTTGTGGTGCTGTTTGGGGACTGTTTTTTTTTATTTTTTTATTGTTTTGTTATGTTAGTGTATTTTTGCCACCCCATTGGACAAGTTTTTACTTCTTGGGGTGGCCGCTAAACTGATGTTAAATTATTTGTTTGTTTATGATAAATCTCTCTCTCATCATCTCTTCTTTTGGATGTTTTTGCAATGAGACTCAATTCAGAATCCCAAATAAGATTCAGTTCATAGTTTAGTGCTTAGAGACTCACAGACAAGTATTTTTTCTTACTTCTTGCTCATCAGATTTTTCTCTTTCTATTTTTCCTTGTCTACTTGACTCTTGGCTTTTGCAGTTTCGTAATTATTTGTCTTTTCTTAAAGAAGTCAAGAATCTGACTCTGTGAAGTCCTTTTCTGAAAATTACTATTCTCCTTCTTTCCTAGAAGAAAGATCTGACATGACATAATGTGCAATGGTGTACTTATGGACTTATAAACGCGACTTGAAATAGCCAATAATACCAGGAAGCTTTAATAAAAAGAGAAGAAAAACAAAATACACGTGCCAGTAGAGAGGGGGGTCCGACTCGTGACCCTCACCCCTGCTGCCACCTACAACTTTTTTAACACCATATATTGGCACGAGACCCACGTGGTTTATGGTTTTTGTCAATGAGAATTTGAAAAACAGGAATTTTGTCAATTTTATGTATGTTTTCATGGATGTTTATGTGTGTTGGTCGATTTATTTTATGTTTTTCATGGATTTTTAATGGTTTTTGTCAGTGAGAATTTGAAAAACAGGAACTTTGTCACATTTATGTATGTCAACAACAATTCATTTCTGTTTTATGGTTTTTGTCAGTGAGAATGGAAAAACAGTAATTTTCTCACTTGAAAAAAAATGAATTTTGTCAATTTTATGGATGTTTTATTGGATGGTTATGTGTGTGTTGGTCGATTTATTTGATGTTTTTCATGGATGTTTTATGGTTTTTGTCAGTGAGAATTTGAAAAACAGGAACTTTCTCACATTTTTGTATGTTTTTATGGTTTTTTTCAGTGAGAATGAAAAAACAGGAACTTTCTCACTTGGAAAACCATAAACCACGTGGTGCTGTCACGAGTCAGAACACCTGTGCTGTCGACCTCAATTCACCTATCGTGAATCAATAATTCCCCTTAGAAACAACAAATTAATTTTCCCTTTCTTGACAGATCAATCAATCAATGACATCATCTGTCAGACTTTAAAAATTTTCGCCTAGAAACATTTCTCCAGGAATAGATCCAAAATCATTAATGTCTTTGCCTCGGGAACAGTTCTACTGGTCGAACTCCAAAGGATATTAATAACCCCAGTCCATTGAAACAATTAGGCACGAAACATCTTAGCGATGAATTGTTTTAGCGCGCGAAAAGGTTTCATATTAATTTGAAATGCTTTAGCGCAGAGATGCCAATAACAAAGGAACACGCTGAATTTACGTTTAGGGATTATTTGGGCGAAACCGTTTTAGACAGGTTATGGAACTATTTCGGCGAAACAGATAGAGACATTTTAAAAGAAGATTTTTGAAGAGATTTTAGAAGAGAATTTAATGGTGAAACTCTGTGGTCGTTATAATACACAAGTTTCATTTGAACAGTGTTGTGAGGTCCTCTAACCCAACTCCAAAGGGTTCCAATCCTCCTACCCCAACCCCGAAGGAAGCCCCCGGTCCTCAAAAGCCCCCCCCCAAGCTCCCAAAGGCCCTCCACCGCTCCCCAAATGTCCCCCAGGTCCCCAACTGTCCCCCCAGACCCTCAAAGACCCACCAAGCTCGCAAAGGGCCACCGGCGCCCCCAAAGGCCCACCCAGACCCCCAAAGACCATCTCCGGGCCCCCCAAAGGCCCATCGAGCTCCCAAAGGACCAACGGGGTCCCAAAGGTCCTCCACCAGCCCCCAACTGCCCCAAATGCCCTTCCAAGGTCCTCAAATGTCCCCCCGGCCCCCACAGGGCCACCGGCGCCTCAACGGCCCTCCCCCCGTCCCCCCAAGTCCCCCAGGCCCCCCAAAGCCCACCCCGGCCCCCCAATGTCCACCCCCGTCCCCAAAGCCCCGACCCCCGGTCCCCCAAGGTCCCCCCCAGCACCCAAAGGACCACCCGCCCTCAAAGGACCCACAGACCCACAAAGGCTCTCCCCGAGCACCCGTCTTTCGTTGATGTGAGTTGTCTGAAACCTATGATTTGGGATGTGTAGTTTGCTACTTCAGGCTTTTCTGAGCAGGATTTCTTAGCCATTCGTAGGTGTGTGTTGACTGAAACCAATACTTTGGGATGAGTAGTTTGCTATTTCAGGCTTTTATTAGCTAGGTTTCATAGCCTTTCGTTGGTGTGTGTTGAGTGAAACTTATGATTTGGGATATATAGTTTGCTTTTTGGTCTTTTCTGAGTTGGATTTCTTAGTCTTTCATATGTGCGTGATGTCTGAAACCTGTGATTTGGGATGTGTAGTTTGCTATTTTCGACTTTTCTGAGCTGGATTTCTTAGCCTTTCATAGGTATGCGTTGTCAGAAAATTATGATTTGGGATGTATAGTTTGCTATTTCAGGCTTTTCTGAGCTAAGGTTTTCTATTATTTCGTAGGTGAATGTTGTCTGAAACCAATAGTTTGGGATGAATAGTTTGCTATTTTTGACTTTTCTGATTTACGTTTCTTAGTCTTTCGTTGGTGTGTGTTGACTGAAACCGATGATTTGGGATATGTAGTTTGCTATTTTTGACTTTTCTGAGCTGGATTTCTTAGTCTTTCATAGGTATGTGTTGTATGAAACCTATGATTTGGGATGGGTGGATTGCTACTTTTGACTTTTCTGAGCTGGATTTCTTAGCCTTTCATAGGTGTTTGTTGTCTGAAACCTATAGTTTGGGATGACTAGTTTGCTATTTTTGACTTTTCTGAGCTAGGTTTCTTAGCCGTTCATAGGTGAGTGTTGTCTGAAACCTATGATTTGGGATATGTAATTTGCTATTTCCGACTTTTCATAACCGGATTTCTTAGTCTTTCGTAGGTGTGTGGTGTCTGAAACCTATGATTTGGGATGTGTGGTTTGCTATTTTTTTGACTTTTCTGAGCTGGATTTCTTAGCAATTCATAGGTGTGTGTTGACTGAAAACTATGATTTGGGATGGTTAATTTGCTATTTCCGACTTTTCATAACCGGATTTCTTAGTCTTTCGTAGGTGTGTGGTGTCTGAAACCTATGATTTTGGAGGTATAGTTTGCTTTTTGGACTTTTCAGAGCTAGGATTCTTAGTCACTCATAGGTGTTTGTTGTCTGAAACTTCGAGTTTGGGATGAGTAGTTGACTATTTCAGAGCTAAGGTTTCTTAGTATTTCATAGGTGAATGCTGTCTGAAACTTATGATTTGGGATATGTAAATTACTATTTCGGGCTTTTCTGAGTTAGATTTCTTAGTCTTTCATAGGTGTGTAGTGTCTGAAACCTATGATTTGGGATGAGTAGTTTGATATTTTCGACTTTTCTGAGCTAGGTTTCTTAGCCTTTCATAGGTATGTGTTGTCAGAACATTATGATTTGGGATGTGTGGGTTGGTATTTCAGGCTTTTCTGAGCAGGATTTCTTAGCTGTTCATAGGTGTGTGTTGTCTGAAACTTATGATTTGGGATGTGTAGTTTGCTATTTGAAATTTTCAGAGCTATGATTCTTAGTCCGTCATAGGCGTTTGTTGTCTGAAACTTCTAGTTTGGGATGAGTAGTTTCGATATTTCAGGCTTTTTTGAGCTAAGGTTTCTTAGTCTTTTATAGGTGAATGATGTCTGAAACCTATGATTTGGGATATGTAAATTACTATTTCGGGCTTTTCTGAGTGGGATTTCTTAGTCTTTCGTAGGTGTGTGGTGTCTGAAACCTATGATTTGGGAGGTGTGGGTTGCTATTTTTTTGACTTTTCTGATCTGGATTTCTTAGCAATTCGTAGGTGTGTGTTGACTGAAACCTATGATTTGGGATGGTTAATTTGCTATTTCCGACTTTTCATAACCGGATTTGTTAGTCTTTCGTAGGTGTGTGGTGTCTGAAACCTATGATTTGGGAGGTATAGTTTGCTTTTTGGACTTTTCAGAGCTAGGATTCTTAGTCACTCATAGGTGTTTGTTGTCTGAAACTTCGAGTTTGGGATGAGTAGTTGACTATTTCAGAGCTAAGGTTTCTTAGTATTTCATAGGTGAATGCTGTCTGAAACTTATGATTTGGGATATGTAAATTACTATTTCGGGCTTTTCTGAGTTAGATTTCTTAGTCTTTCATAGGTGTGTAGTGTCTGAAACCTATGATTTGGGATGTGTAGTTTGCTATTTTTGACTTTTCTGAGCTAGGTTTCTTAGCCTTTCATAGATATGTGTTGTCAGAACATTATGATTTGGGATATGTGGGTTGCTATTTCAGGCTTTTCTGAGTTGGATTTCTTAGCTGTTCATAGGTGTGTGTTGTCTGAAACTTATGATTTGGGATGTGTAGTTTGCTATTTGATCTTTTAAGATCTATGATTCTTATTCCGTCATAGGCGTTTGTTGTCTGAAACTTCTAGTTTGGGATGAGTAGTTTCGCTATTTCAGGCTTTTCTGAGCTAATGTTTCTTAGTCTTTAATATGTGAATGATGTCTTAAACCTATGAATTGTGATATGTAAATTACTATTTCTGGCTTTTATGAGTGGGATTTATTAGTCTTTCATAGGTGTGTGTTGTCTGAAACCTATGATTTGGGATGGGTGGATTGCTACTTTTGACTTTTCTGAGCTGAATTTCTTAGCCTTTCATAGGTGTTTGCTGTCTGAAACCTATAGTTTGGGGTGACTAGTTTGCTATTTTTGACTTTTCTGAGCTAGGTTTCTTAGCCGTTCTTAGGTGTGTGTTGTCTGAAACCTATGATTTGGAATATGTAAATTACTATTTCGGGCTTTTCTAAGCTAGATTTCTTAGTCTTTCATAGGTATGTGTTGTCTGAAACCTATGATTTGGGATGTGTGGGTTGCTATTTTTTTACTTTTCCGAGCTGGATTTCTTAGCCGTTCATAGGTGAGTGATGTCTAAAACTTGTGATTTGAGATGCTTAATTTGCTATTTCCGGCTTTTATTAGCTAGGTTTCATAGCCTTTCATAGGTGTGTGTTGTCAGAAAATTACGATTTGGGAATGTGTAGTTTGCTATTTGAACTTTTCAGAGCTAGAATTCTTAGTCCTTCATAGGTGTTTGTTGTCTGAAACCAATAGTTTGGGATGACTAGTTTGCTATTTCAGACTTGTTCATTTTGAATTTCTGTCATGAAATGCAAGAGTTGGAAAATTAGGGTCTTAGACCAACAGCTCAGTATTAGGGTCCCAGTCCACCAGCCTAAACGGTGGAAATTCACTAGCTCAGAATTGGGGTCTTAGTCCACCAGCCTGAACGGTGGAAATTCACTAGCTCAGAATTGGGGTCTTAGTCCACCAGCCTGAATGGTGGAAATCCACTAGCTCAATATTGGGGCCTCAGTCCACCAGCCTGAATGGTGGAAATTCACTACCTCAGAATTAGGGTCTTAGTCCACCAGCCAGAATGATGGAAATTCACTAGCTCAGAATTGGGGTCTTAGTCCACCAGCCTGAATGGTTGAAATTCACATTAGACGACACAAAAACTTACACACACACAAAAACTTACACACACTCACAAAAACTTAAAAACACACACAAAAACTTACACACACACACACATGAAAACTTACACACACACACACAAAAACTAACACACACACGACGAAACTAAAACACACACACAAACACAAAAACTTACACACACACACACACACACAAAAAAATACAAATGCACACGAAAACATACATGCACACAAAAACTAAAAAGCACACAAAAACTGAAACAAACACACACACACACACACACAAAACACTAACACACACACACACACGAAAACTTACACACACACACGCAAAAAATTACACACACACACACAATAACACACACACACACACACACACACACAAACTAACACAAAAACACAAAAAACTTATAACCACACACAATATCTTAGACACAAAAAAACTTACACACACACACACAAAAACTTACACCCACACGCAAAAACTGA
>NW_028297960.1:0-8642 GCF_049724085.1 Artemia sp. Qi Xiang Cuo
GCCGTGAGGCATTCTTAACTATCGCAATACTTTTACGCTAATACCTCTTCCCAAAAAAATTTCGCAAATCTAGTAAACTAAAGAACTAATTACATCACTGTTGTTAGCCCCATCATTAATCTCCAATAATGTAAATGCACCCCTCATTTTTTTTCCTCTACTAATATTCTTGCAAATAAAACTATTCTCGTTGAATTCAAGTCTCTTATTAATATGAATTGTAAAGAAAACTATTACTCTTGTGGAACTCCCTCCTCATTTAACTCAACCCCCGTGCAACTGAACCCCCCCTTGTTACAGACCCCCGGTAGCACCGAAACCCCTGTTTAACTGTAGCCCCTTTCGGTGACCCCTCGTGCACCTCAACCCTCCCGGCACCGCCGCCCCCTCAAAACCATGCCACCCGGTCTTGTCCAATTGAAAATACTTTTCAAACGTTACTTATGTATTATAAAGACAACATCGGCAAGGTAAAGCTAGTTCAAGTCACAATGTCATTCTATCGTTACTTTTCAATTAAGCTATTGAATACCTTCTAGCAATGTGTCTTGTAAGCGTCAAATCTATTAAGTATCTGATGTAAGAACCCCATTCTTTAATTATCCCGTGAGGTATGCTTAACCATCGCAATACCTTTATGCTAATACCTCTTCGCAAAAAAATCGCAAATCTCGTAAACTAAAGAAGTAATTACATCACTGTTGTTATCTCCATCATTAATCTCCAATAGTGTAAATACACCACTCATTTTTTTCCTCTACTAATATTAATTCAAATAAAAACTATTCTCTTTGAATTCAATTATATTACTAATATGAATTGTAAATAAAACTAAAAAGATACACCTGTTTTTCCGACACGGATTTAACCTAAAAAAAAAAAAACTTGTATATCATGAAATAGAAATTAAGCTAATTTTTTCAGAAAAAACTTTAACAAGAACAGATTATACCCAAACTTTTTGGTACGGGCGCGTAAGCAAATTATATACATTCAAGCAAATTACATATTATATTTCAAATTACTACCTCTATGCTAATGACCCTGGTAACCCAATTTCCTTTAAAACCTACACAAATCCCTATGCCTCAGGCGTAAGGTTCAAATATATAGATGACAGCACAATGGTAAGGCATATTACGCAATCACTGGCCGCGGTAATTGGGCGCTTACTACTTGCAACTTACGACAAAAAATATTCACCCGATTTTTGCTGTTTATCTATTAAAAATGTTTTTCAAAACGTCCATATCTTTGCTGTTCAAATAAAGTATACGCTCATATTTTAAGCCTAGAATGATTCGATGATTTTTACTACTTCCCCTTCAGTAAATTAATCACCTAAGTATTTAGTTAAATATTAAACTGTTAGTATAATAGATATTTTTCTGTGTTAAATTATTAGTAATTGTTTCTTTGTTTATTAGATAATTATTAGATAAGGATAGGATAGTGTACTATGTTGCTAATCTGGGCTGGGTTAGCTTTAGCTTTGGGTCTTTGTGGCCTAAAAAGAAGATTAGGTCAATGATTCCTTCTATAAAGCAGCAAGCGGTATTTCGTAGATGTCATTTCAGGTTCTTCAAATACATGGCAATCTTTTATTGTCTCTATGTAGCATCTAGCATTGAAAATCTATTTAAAGTATAGTAAAACATATTATGTAGCATATGTAGTAAACATATTATCTTTTGGAGAAATAGGCATACACAAACAACATTTTCAATTAGTGGCAATTAGTAGGCAATTGTATTAGGTGAGGGAATATAAACATTTACAAAAAAATAGATATTAACCCCAAGTATTCGACGGGGCAAGGGAAAAATTACAGGCAGAGTGATATCAGTAAGCACTGAAAAATCAGATATGTATTACCAAGTACATACAACCAAAAATTTCAGCCACATAAACATATTAAACAAGAAAAACAAGTTTTTCCAACTGAGAGTAAGGAGCAACATTAAAACTTAAAACGAACTTAAACTATAACGTATTTAAGGAGGTTTGTCTTGTCAATATTTCGCTCTTTACGCTAAAGTTCGAATTTTATTCCAATTCTTTAAGAATGACCCCTGAATCACAAAGGTCGTTTAGTTAGAACAAATAGCTCTTTTGATTGGATGTGTCCCAAAACACATCCAATCAAAATTTTGAGGTAGCCATTTTGTTCAACGTAGTTGAAAGTTCTGGAACTTAGGTCATTGAGGATGAGAACACCCCAGAGCCCTCAAAGCAAGGGTTTTAAGTTGTGCCCTTGGGGCATATAAGGTTTCTATAGAACGCGTTGTCGTAGAAACTTCGAAAAGGGCTCAATCGATTGAACATTTAAATGGCTAGTGCCCTTTTTAATAGTCGAAAGTGATTAGAAAGCAACTAACACCCCTTCCACGCCCACCATTTCCCCAAAAACATTCAATCGAAATTTTGATGATAGCCATTTTGTCCACGAAGTTTAAAGTTCAGGAAAGTATACCTTTGAGCATGACACTCCCTCCACAGTCTTCAGGGAAAGGGTTATAAGTTATTCCCTGGGGGCATATAAGTTTTTATTGAAATCTTTGTCGTAGATACTTGAAGAAGGGCTCATTCGATTGGAAATTCAAAGGGCTAGTGCCCATTTTGATAGTCTCGAAAGTGGTTTGAGGGCAACTAACCCCCCTTCTCTCGCCCACCTTTTCCCCAAACACATCCAATCAAAATTTTTTGATACCCATTTTATTCAACGTAGTTGAAAGTTTTGTTAATTAGGTATTTAAGGCTGACAACACCTCCACCCCCACAGCCTTCAGGCCAAGGGTCGTAAGCTTTGCCCTGGGGGTTAATGTGTTTTTTATAGAAAGCGATGTTGTAGAAACTTCAAAAAGGCTCATTCAATTGGAAACTGAAAGGGCTAGTGCCTTTTTAATAGCAGAAAGGGATTGAAGGACAACTAATCCCACTCTCACGCCCACCATTTTCCCAAACACACCCAATCAAAATTTTGAGACATCCATTTTGTTCAACGTAGTCGAAAGTTCTGGAAATTAGGTCTTTCAGTATGATAGCCCAATCAGAGCCCTCAGTGCAAGAGTTGTAAGGTATGCCCTGGGGGCATATAAGGTTTATATAGAAAGTTGTTGTAGAAATTTCAAAATGGGGTCATATGATTGGAAATTCAAATTGCCCTTTTTAATAGTCGAAAGTGAGTGGAGAGCAAGTAACCTTCCTCTCACGCCCACCATTTCCCCAAACATATTCAATCAAAGTTTAGGGATAGCCATTTTGTTTAACGTAATTGAAAGTTCTGGAAATTATGTATTTAGGGACGACAAACCTGCCAGAGCCCCCAGGGCAAAGGTTGTAAGTTATGCCCTTGGGGCATATAAGGAAAATTTTCAGATACCTATTTTGCTCAGCATTGTAGAAAGTTCTGGAAATTAGGTCTTTGAGGATGACACCCTCTCCCCCAGCCCTCAGGGCAATGGTTGTAAGTTATGCCCTGGGGGCATATACGGTTTTTATTGAAAGCGTTGTCGTAGAAACTTTAAAAGGGCTCATTTGATTGGAAATTGACAGAGCTAGTGCCTTTTTTAATAGTTGAAAGTGATGGGAGAGCGACTAACGCCCCTCTCACGCCCACCATTTTCCCAGACACATCCAATCAAAATTTTGAGATGGTAATTTTGTTTAACGTAGTTGAAAGTTCTGGACATTAGGTCTTAGAGGATGACAACCACCCTCACAGCCCTTAGGGTAAATGTTGTAATTTATGCCCTGGGGGCATATAAGGTGTTTATAGAAAGCGTTGTCGTAGAAACTCAAAAAGGGCTCATTTGATTGGAATCGAAAGGCATTGTTCCCTTTTTAATAGTCGAAAGTTATTTAAAGGCTTCACATTTTTATAGTAAAGATCGTTGTGGGTATAACGTATTATTTTTTGTTGTTGTTGTTGTTTAGACAAGGGCACTTCGTATCGAAGGAGTTGTCGTAGGAACTTCGAAAAGGGCTCATTCGATTGAAAATAGAAAGGGCTGATGCCTTTTTAATCGTAAAAAGGGATTGGAGGGACACTAATCCCCTCCCACGCTCATCCTCCGATTTGCCTTTATGTTTAAAAAACTAAATGTTGTCTTAAGATTAAATCAAAATACACTGTGTTAATGCTAATTCCCAATAAGGCATCTCAGCAGTATCCCAAGAACGACTGAGGGCATTATGTTTCAAAATTTCGGGGCTACTTCTGCTCTTAAAATTTAACCAAATGAAAATCGCGTAAGTGTATCCAAGCTATCAAAGAAAGTAAACAGATTTGTCTGCGAATGGTATCAAGTTTTCCATTTCAGGTCAACTAGAGGAGGTATGAAACTAAATTAAACACTACTGTTTGTATCCAGATTTTTAAAAGGGTGCACGTTGTTAAAAATTGCTGGAAATTTTTCTCCAGCATACAAATAGCAGGCCAAACTATAAATTCTTAAGAAAACGAAAAGATTTAAAGCATTATTTTTTCCCCTGAAAAGACTATGTCACTATAAAACGAACAGAACTTAATTAAAAAGAACTTTTTCACAAAATAAGTTTTTCAAAGAAAAGTAAAGAACTCCATTAAACAAAGAATGAGCAAAAATAAAATCAAATACTCTACCAAGCGTGAAACTACCACAAATCAGCATCGACGAATAAATGAAACCCAGAACGAACAGAAATTACAATAAATAACCGAGTCAAACCAAAAACGAGCAGAAATTAACATAAGTTGGGCTCAAAACCCCTATGCCTTCCCAAGGCCAGAACATAGTTTGCACTTTACTGAAAAAAATTACGAATGAATGTGCATTGTCAGTTTAATATACATATACTGATATTCAGTAATCTAAAATGTGAATATTATTTGATTTATTAAAGTTATAAAAGTAAAAACATTTGTATTTTTTCAGTAAAGTGCAAATTATGTTATGGCTTTGGGAAAGCATAGGGGGTTTGACGCCAACTTAAGTTAATTTCTGCTCGTTAGTAGAGATGCCATAATATCTCCGGGACGACACCCGTGCTGCCACCTACAACTTTTTTTACATAGTTTATGGATGGTTATGTGTGTTGGTCGATTTATTTGATGTTTTATGGATTTTGTCAGTGAGAATGAAAAACAGGAACTTTGTCACATTTATGTCTGTTTTCATGGATGGTTATGTGTGTTGGTCGATTTATTTGATGTTTTTATGGATGGTTATGTGTTTTGACCATTTTATTTGATGTTTTTATGGATTTTGTCAGTGAGAATGGAAAAACAGGAACTTTGTCACTTTCATGGACTATAGAGTCATTAGGGAGAACACGTGGTTAATGGGGTCAATGTTATTGTTGTTGTTTTGGGCTCGCGATAGAGTCACAAGTGAGAACACGTGGTTAATGGGGTCAATGTTGTTGTTGTTGTTTTGGGCACGCGATAGAGTCATAAGGGGGAACACGTGGTTAATGGGGTCAATGTTGTTGTCGTTCGAGGCAAAGTTAATGACACTCCCTTCTTGTTGTTGTTCGATGCAGATGTTATGAGTTTCCGGGAAACAGTATTTGTTATTGTTGTTCAAGCCAAATGTTATGAGTTTCCGGGAAACAGTATTTGTTGTTGTTGTTCAAGCCAAATGTTATGAGTTTCCAAGGTAATAGTTAGATCCCCCTTCTCAGCCAATCAGAGAGCTTGCTTACATATTAGCGGCGGAGGGAGTATAAGGAGAGGATTTTTGCTATAGTTTTATCAATCTGTGAATAGAATTCACCAAGTTTTTAGTTAGCAGTGTAATAACATGAGTGAACAAGTAGAGTTAGAAATATCCTTTTATTGCAACTGTTCTATTTGTAAGGGGCATTTTCATGATTTTGAGTATTCACACGAACCTACTGAATGTTTAGACTGCATAGAGGCAGAGACAGATGAAAAGAATCTGGAGGAAACGAGAAGAAAAATTATATGTGACATGGAGAGAAATTTATATCGATTGCAAGTAAGCTTAGATAAAAGAAGGATTGATATGTTAGAAAAGGAGGACCAAAAGAAGAGACTAGTAAAAGAGGGCTTTCTCTATAGTGTAAAAGACAGCAGTGAAAACCCAAAGAAAATATATATAGTGCAAGATATAACTCGGATTATTATGATGATTACGCTCTAAGAGAAGAGAAAAAGTGGCCCTTTAAGAGACAACATAAGAGGTCATTCTACGAAAAGTATTTTAAACAACGGAAACCATGGTGGAAGTTCCCATATATGATTTACCGTTAAATCTAATTATTGATATGTATAATGAGTTTTATATAGTAATCATACAATAAATTTGTTTGTACTATTTTAATTTTCATATACTCGATATATATAGAGTGAGGATACCAGCAGAGACGTCTGTACATGAATAGTTCAGTTTGATTAAATCACCCATAGAGTAATATCAGTCCACAACCAAGTTTTCTATCAAAGATAACAAAAACTAATTCATTCTTTCTAATCTTTATTCTATTGAAATATCGATAATTATAACAGTTTTTAAATAAAATACATCTGGTTCAATTATCAGAATATCTATGTCTTAATCATCCACTAGCACTCTGTCTAGCAGAGGGGGTGGTATACATTCAATTTCAACCTCAGGTTCATCATTTATTGATATATCAATCAATGGAGTGGGCCTGTATTCAAATAAATCGCCGCGTACTCCTATTGTAGGCAAACTAGGAGCCAACTGCTCGTCATCCTCTATGCAAAGACGACCTGAAGGCCCCCGCCGTACCAGATATTCTGACGTATATGAAAGACCATCTTCAGTTTAATGTACTTCTAGCACATCATCAGTACCTTCGAAGGTTGTACTAGTACAAAGAAGGACCTCCTCATCAAGTGAGAGATCCCAACCATGCCATACATCCTAAAAGATTGATAACGCTATGATCAAAAACTAGAGTTTCCTGCGGAAAACCTATATTAGCTCAGATTTTACGGGGATAGTTTAAAACAATAATATAAACAATAATAAAAAACAATAATATAACTTATAGTTGAACAAATTGTTTTTTAAATATCTCTTTTCTGACATCATTTGGAACTTGCAAATTATTATAAGTAGTAACTAATTACTTAATTTTTAATGAACTTATAATTAATTGAACCAACAATCCAAATTTTTTGATACCACAACAATAAATGTCATACGAAAAAGAATATAAAAAACTACAACATTTTAAAAAGTACAGAGTTTGGCTCATGAAATTGAATAGAACAATGGACTATGACAAATAGCTTCAGAATCAAAACCTAACCGAGTCAAATAAAGATCCATCCGCTATTTTTGGTTATTCATCCCCCCACCAAACAAGCAGTGCAGTTAAAACCTACTTAGAATCTATACTTAGACCTTGAAAATAGAAAAAATTAAATTTTCTGTAAAGTTATGTCTAACGATAGACTTATTAGATTTATAGAAACTTTTTTTCCACAACCCACAAGAGGATATTTTTCAAGTAAAAAGTAAAGAGCTTCTACACTAAATCAAAGATGAACAGATATAATGTCGAATAATTTGTCCAACGTAAACCTATATCCAATGATATATTTAATAGAGTGACAAAAACTTTTTCCACAAGAGCTTATTTTTCAATTAAAAGTAAAGAGCTGCTACACTAAATCAAAGATGAACGGAAATAATGTCGAATAATTGTTCAAACGTAAACTTATGCCTAATGATATATTTAATAGAGTAGTAAGTCTAGCTTTGACAATTGTGTTAGAACATCTAGAAATAAGGTATCATATCTAAAAATTATTATTTTTTTTTTACTCCCCCCCCCCCAAAAAACTTTACAGTCATTTCTTGTTAAAAAAATCTTTAGTAATTAATAAATTTCAACGACCATCCTGTTGCAGAACTCATATCAAGTCAAACAATAAAGCAAAAACGAAAACACCTAAAAAAACCCTAATTTTAAACAGTTTTTGGGAAACAAGGCGAAAATAAAGTGCAATTGGTCCGAAAGTAGCCATAACTCTAAAAACAGAATTTTAGTAATTGTAGATACACGCATATGATTGGCCTTATACACTGATTCCAAATACATAAATTTTCTTAGGTTTAATGTTATCTGTCAAAAGCCTAGACCTTCAGAATATTAAGCTTCGACATGTGATTGATTACACTTCCATTTTTTCAGCCAAGCCTTGACCCCCCTAATTAAAAGATATGAATTAGAATTATTGGAACGTATTTTCGTCGTATTTTGCGTATTTTCGTTGGAAAAAACACTGAAAAGCCATATTAAAAGCTATATTTGTGAGTTTTTCACTGACAATTCCATTTTGCGCCAAGCTGTGACCTCCCTAATTAAAGGATATGAATTCGAACCATGGGAACGTAATTTAGTCGTATTTTGCGTATTTCCTTTTGAAAAAAAACACTGAAAAGTCATATTAAGAGCTATATTTGTGAGTTTTTCACTGAAAATTCCTTTTTCTTGCCAAGCCTTGACCTCCCTAATTGAAGGATATGAATTAGAACCATGGAAACGTATTTTCGTCGTATTTTGCGTATTTTCGTTGGAAAAAACATTGAAAAGCCATATTAAGAGCTATATTTCTGAGTTCTTCACTGAAAATTCCTTTTTTTCGCCAAGCCTTGACCTCC
>NW_028297961.1:0-8636 GCF_049724085.1 Artemia sp. Qi Xiang Cuo
GGTTCTAATGAAACTCTTTAAACCCGCTTCTCAGTTCTCCCAACTCTGACAAAGGGGTTATTTATCAGTTGTTTACATGGATGACTTACTCATTCTGGAAAGGTTACTTTTAGAATGTCAATACAACTTCCGAAACAGTGAAATTACTGTCAGAGTTGGGGTTTGTGATTCGCCTGAAAAAGTCAGTTCTTATTTTAAGTCAAAATACTGTTAGATTCATGATCAATGCGTGTTTTCTTGTCGGAAAGAAAAATTAAAAAAGTATAAAATTTGGTTTCAAAGTTTATTAGTTGAGAATTGGCTACGATTAGAGAATCGGCCGAAACTCCAGGCCAGGTTCTTGTTTCAACTTTTCCAGCAGTGGATACTGATCGAAGAGCAAATCTTGGCTCCCGGAGCCCCGAGTTTCAAACTCGTGCTCGATATGGCTCTCGGAGCCCTGACATTAGTTCTAGGAACGTTAGATCTAGCTCTCGGAGCCCAAAAATAGGTTTTAGAACCACCAGAAATGGCTCGGCGTGCCCCATGAAAATCCATAACAAAAAACGGACAGAAAGCAGAAGGCTTCTCCAGAAAGGCCCAAAGGAAAAAGATTAACAGAAAGCATGTAAAATGCCCGTCTATTTAACAGGTTTCTGAAGAGCATTCTGGTACGACGGAGGCGGTCCAAGGCCCATAAAAACTTTCCAAAATTGTACACAGAGTTTTTTTCTGAGGCTCTGGTCATAGGGTAGCTAGAAGATTTATTTGAGCGCCGCCCTAGGCCTACGAAGACCGCTGATATTGTTGTTCCCTAGGCAACTTGAGAAATTTGGGCTACTTTTTCATCAAAGGCTCAACAGAGGACTGCTAAGGCCCTTCATGTGCAGCGAACTATTGTCCACTCAACCTTATATGTTTTAGAGGTAGGAAATGCGATTTTTCATCTTGGGAATCTTGACATTAAAGAAAGGGTCGTCTAAAACCTAACAGATACAGCTCACATGCTTGGCCTCACCGTTTATGATTTCAGTCTAAAAATACATTATGCGTTGAAATTCAAGTGAGTTCAGATCCCACGGTAGCATTAGCCTTATGCGCTCCTGAAGCCAAAGTGACGAAGGTCTTCCTGTCACTTGGAGGACCAAAAAACGTGCAAGGGGGCCAACTGTTATGCCGCTGACAGAACGAGCCCCCTTGTCCAAACTATCGCAGAAATTAGGATCCTTGTTTTACCGGACAGCAAAGTTGTGGAAAGTTCGAGTACTAAAACACTCACGGGGTGATTTTGGGGCCAAGCTTACTTACACATCCGATGTTAGTTCGGATCTGCAGAGGTGATTGGATAGTGCCAATCATTCTTCTACAACAATAGACTAAATCAGTTGACACACATTTGTGGAGTGATGCATATACACTAGGCTAGGGCCTTGTGGAGGAATAGTCCATGAAAACAGCCAAAGATAAATGGTCCTCAGAAGAAAAGTGATTTTACATCAATGCCTTAGAAATAAAAGCTGTTTATCTGGGATTAAAAAGTTTGACCAGTATAGCAGACATGCATGTTCGGCTGTATACAGAAAATGCAAACACAGTGGCATACAAAAAAAAAAAGATCAAAACCTGAGTTTAGTAATTATTTTGCAAATAAGGTCTGACAGCTAGTATTGCAGGGAAAAGGGTGGATATCTGCAGAATATTTGCCCGAAGTGGCTTAATATCGCTGATAACAGATCACGAAAATTTGATAATGAAAGTAATGGGAATTGGATTCTGGAATATTTGAAATGTAAACTCTTTGGTATCTCAATGGATAGACATTTATATGTGGTCAACAAGTTAAAATTTTCAGATTAAACCATTTTTTCTTGGAAAGCAGATCTGGAATATTCTTTTGTAGATGAATTTGCAATGAGTTGGAAGCCTCATTTCTTTTACGTATCCCCCCCCTCTTTGGCTTGATCCTGAATTACCTTCAGAAGGTAGAAACGGATCAAGCAACTAATATTTTGAGCTTTCGAAACTGGACCAAACAAGTCTTTATCTTTTGCTATTAAGGCTTTTAGTATGAATTCCCAAACTTCTACCAGGCGATAATTCTACTTTGTCTCTCCTTAAAAAAAAAAAAAAAAAAAAAACTGACCTTGCACCATCCATTGTTCAAAGCGTTACGTCTAGAAGCACGTGTCTCTGGCAAGTTTTTTTTTTCACCAAGGAAATTCTCCTTCCATATTCGATATCATCATGGATGGATGGTAGGATTCGACTAAGAACGGGGTACACATTAAAAGGGATCAATTTTTGTGGAAGAAACGGGATCCAGCCCCTGGATGCAACTCTACTGGAGACCTTGACCTTTTTTTACGGAATCTTTTTCTCAGGTGTTGGATACAACGCTATTAATACTACAAGCAGTACTTTATCGGCAATCTTACCAAGCCTTCAGTTGGGCAGTATTCAAATCACAAGAAGTTCATGAGCGGTGTCTTTAATAGAAGGCCTGCTCTTCCCAAGCTTTCTAGTATCCGGGATGTAAAGCACATATTCAATCTCCTTACATTACCAGCTTTGTATATCGAAATTCTTTCAACCAAAGACACAAACACCAAAATTAGCAGTTTTATTGGTTTTATCGGCTTGTGAAAGAGTTTAGTTTTCTGGCTAATTCGTCAATTAACAATATGATACACAATGACGATGGAAGTTTTTTTTACACTGGCGCTTCTTCTTTGGAGTAGAATTACAATCAAACTTCAAACTTGGTAATTTTTCGTTTAATTTCTCAATTATAAAGGCTCTATTGGATGAACGGAGACAGTGGGCTTCCGAATTATTAATATTATAATAGGTAAGTAGTTGAGGAGGAAGATTATTGTGGAAAGCAAAGTAAGCAAGCGATAAGTTTAGTTTTTGTGTGATTTGATGAGTGGAGCTATGCCAAAATCTGAGTACAAATCACGGGTTTAATATAGACGGGGAAGCCGAAAAACTGCTTTAATGGCATGGTTTTGGACAAATTTGAGTTTTTTTAGTGAAGGACCGGTTTGCATTTTCACCAAGGTTTTTTTGTTCAACAAGGAAATTCTCCTTCCATATTCGATTTTTGGTTCACATTAAAAAGGGATCGATTTTTGTGGAAGAAACGGGATCCAGCCCCTGGAGGTAACTCTACTGGAGACCTTGATCTCTTTTACGGAACCTTTTTTCTCAGGTGTCGGATACAGCGCTATTAATACTGCAAGCAGAACTTTATCGGCAATTTTACCAAGCCTTCAGTTGGGCAGTAATCAAATCACAAGAATTTCATGAGCGGTGTCTTTAATAGAAGGCCTGATCTTCCCAAGCTTTATAGTATCCGGGATGTAAAGCACATAAATCTCATTACATTACAAGCTTCGTATATCGAACGTCTTCAACAACATAAACAAGCACAAAAATTAGAAATTTTATTGGTTTTATCGGCTTTTGAAAGAGTTTAGTTTTCTGGCTAATTCATCAATTAACAATACGATAGACAATGACGATGAAAGTTTTTTTGCTTTTTAGATCCTTGTGTTGTTAAAAACAACGAAACGTGAAACCACAAATTAATCGTTAACATCGGCTTTTCGAAAAGTCTTCCCTGTGTCTGCTGACGCATCTAGCAAATTATATTAGAATGACATCATATCTGAATAGAGACGACGCATTTTTTCTTACATACCGTAAGCCTCATACTGCTGCGTCCAAGTCATCCTTTTCTAGAAGAATCAAGGAAGTGTTATTTCTAGCAGAAATAGATCTCAGTGTTGCGTTCATAGATCTCAGAATGGTGCTCATAGCACCAGATCTGGCTCAACGTCCCACCTTAAAGCAAAAGTAGTTGGTGTGGATGAAATTGTAAGATATGTAAGCTGGACAAATGCGAAAACGTTAGCAAGGTTCAACAATAAACCAATTGAAAGTGGACAACATTTATTTTTTTTTGAAATTACTAATTTTTTTTTGTTATATTTGAATTATCTTAATATAAATTAATTTTTGTACATAAGCCTCTTTTTACTTAGGCTATTATTGATAATTCGCGCTGGTTTAGCTACTAATGAACTTTAAAACCTCAGTTTAACTCGAAGCGCAGCTAAGGCGCTACACTTGGAGTAGAATTGAGAAATTAAACGAAAACTTACCAAGTTTGAAGTTTGATTGTAATTCTACTCCAAAGAAGGAGTGCCAGCGTAGCTGAGAGTTCAACTGCCCTCCCGATTTCCCTTCCCGTTGAACTCTCAGCGTTTCATCATGAGCTTAACCACCGCATATTATAATGACTTTAAAATACTGGTGTTTTTTTGGTCAATCGCGGCGATTGCAAAGGTCTATCTCTCAGTTGAACTCTCAGCTACGCTGGCGCTCCTTCTTTGGAGTAGAATTACAATCAAACTTCAAACTTGGTAAGTTTTCGTTTAATTTTTCAATTATAAAGGCTCTATTGGATGAACGGAGAGTGGGCTTTCGAATTATTAATATTATAATAGGTTAGTATTTAAGGAGGAAGATTATTGTGGAAAGCAGAGTAAGCAAGCGATAAGTTTGGTTTTTGTTTGATTTGATGAGTGGAGCTATGCCAAAATATGAGTATAAATCACGGGTTAGATATAGACGGGGAAGCCGAAAAACTGCATTGATGGAACGGTTTTGGACAAATTTGAGTTTTTTAGTGAAGGACCGGTTTGTATTTCCCCAAACTGGTCCGCAATAAGAAAGGTAAGGAAAAATAAAGGAATAATAGAGGGTAACTAGGATGTCAGGAGGAAGAAAATAATTCACACGGTTAATCATAGCTACTTGTTTTAGTTTTAGTTTTTTAAGGTGTGTCTTTCTTATAGTGTCGTGTGGACTTATGCATACAGCATATATTTTGTTTTCTTATTTCTCAACGAGGACGCTGACCGGAGGTCTCTACGTAGATATTTCTCTACACGCGATACACGAGGTAGTGTACCTCGTACACGAGGTAGGTCTCTACCTCATGTGGTCTTGCTTATACAGCATATATTTTGTTTTCATATTTCTCAACGAGGACAGTGACCGGAGGTCTCTATCTAGATATTTGCAGTTTCTTCCTTTGTCTGCTCGTTGTGATTTTACTAATTTTTCTTAGGTCTCCCGTATTCCCTCTCTTAAAGGGCAGGTCTCAGTTAAAGTGAGTAGAAAGTAAGGTAGTTGGTTTGAGAAATTTATAAGAGCAGGGTGAAAACATCAGATCGTTTTGGGTGGAAAAGGAAACAGGAGACCTCGACTTAGTGACCAACTAGTCAACAGAAAGTAAGGAAGTTTGTTTAAGAAATTTAAAACTGTGGTGAAAACAGGAGATCGTTTTGGGCGAAAACACGAGACCTTTGCTGAGGGTTAGACTAGAGTGAAACTTGGAGATTGGGCGTTGGGGCGTAGATTCAAGTGTGTCAACTACTTATGTTCAATACAAGTGTTACAGAGAGTTTTGGCGATGAATTATATCTTAACTTAAAATTCCCCGTTAAGACCGTTAAGGCCTCAAACCTATCCACTATGCGGTATTTTACCGTTAAGACCGTTAAAATTACCCATTAAGACCGTTAAGGCCTCAAACCTATCTGCTATGCGGTATTTTGGGGATGGACTGCGATGGACTTTACTTTTAAATGTAACCAACTTGTAAATTTAAGGGGAAATGTATATACTAGCGGTAATGATGGGGCTCGTTTTCTTTTTTGATGGATACGCTTGTAATTTGTTTATAATCACATCATAATTTGGTGGGTACACAGCTATAGTTAGCCAAGCTTCCCCAAATATATTTTTTTATTATTTTGGTTTAGGTTTAAAATTTGAAATACATGAAAGGAGCATTTTATATCATACAGGCTGAAAGCTTGAATAACTCATGGTCTTCTACGGGGCTGAAGATAGCCTGACCTCCATCCTGCAGACAACCTTAATTGTAGCCATATCTTAATTTACATTTTATTAAAAGAACCGGCTCAAGTTCATTTTTTATGCTATTTTGCCGTTCTGCTGTTCTGCATGTTCATGTTACGTTCTGCTGTCCGTTCTGCTGTAATCTTCAAATGTTCTACTATTCTGCATGTTCATATATTCGTTTATTTACATACATGCATGTCTAGGTCGTTTATTACTGTAAGTTGTTAGTCAATCTAAAAAATGTTTCTTGGTCCATTTTTAGTGGGCTTTTGCTGGAATTTATGGATGCAATTTTGAAGCTGTATTGAAAAACATATTTTTTTTTTCATTTCTTTTGTGCCCTTTTTGGGACGGGTAGGGCTGAACTCTCAACCCACTTTTTGTATATGAGGGTTCATCTTGTCCCACGGACACAGAGAGGCCTATTTCAAGCCGATGTGAACTAACACATTTTTCGTTCAATTTTGTGGTCCTCTAAAACCCCTCCTCGTTCCAACAAAATTTTAGGTATCCCTGGCTCAGGGAATGACCGCTGAAAGTTTAAAACTGATGAGAAAATGTCGTTTCTGGTTTGTCGTTGCACCATTTTTAGAGCCTGTGCCCCCAAACTAAAATTGGCTCCTCAACACGGTGTCCTGTATTGTTTAATTGTTTAACATTTTTGTTTTATTGTTTAACACGTTTGGAAAAGAAAAATCTTTTTGACACTTTATTTATGACACTTATTTTCAGGTTGAAACTTTTTTTTATGTTAATTCCTTGACCTAAGGACGTGCAGAGATTAGTTCCAGGCTGACAAGAAAGATTTTTTGTGGCCATTTGAATGATCGCTGAAGCTTCAAGCCGGTGTATAAATATCTCTTTTTGGCATACTTTTGCATCCATTTTTAGACGCCCGTGCAGCCAACCTAAAATTGTTTCCACATTAGGGTGTTCTTGGCCCTTTAACATTCCAGCCGTTTGTGAAATAAAATATTTATTGGCCAATTTTAGGCCCTATATTCAGACGAACTTTTTAATTTTTTGGATTGGGGACTCCCTTGGCCCAAGGAAATATAGATATAAATTGCATGCGGATCAGAAAAAAAGAACTGTGGCCATTTTCGGGTCAGATTTTGGAAAGCATGTGCAGCCAGCATAGTTTTTTATGCATTATGATTTTTCTTGGTCCAGGAAGTTGCGGATGCAATTTTCAAGCTGTTCAAAAAAAAAAGAAGTTTCGATATGTCAAACCAATTCGAAAAAAGCAATTTCTGGCCCCTTCGTCATCTCGTTTTCAGCCAAACCAGTACTTTTTAAGTTTTTGATATGCATTAGGGTCCCCTTTGCCCTGGAACTTACGTTTGCAAGTTTCAAAGCTTACAGAAAAAAGCGTTAGGCTCTTTCTGGGCCCCATTTTTTGGGGATTAATTTTATCTGATTTGGGGTCCTTGTAGCCAGTAGAAAGGGGGGTACCAGCCCGACGATAACCATGTGGTTTATGGTTTTGTCACTGAGAATGAAAAAATAGGAATTTTCTCTCTTGGAAAAACACGAATTTTCTCACATCTATGTCTGTTTTCATGGATGGTTATGTGTGTTGGTCGATTTATTTGATGTTTTTCATGGATGGTTATGGATGATTTATGGTTTTTGTCAGTGAGAATTTGAAAAACAGAAATTTTGTCACATTTATGGATGGTTTTTATGGTTTTTGTCAGTGAGAATTTGAAAAACAGGAACTTTGTCACATTTATGTCTGTTTTCATGGATGGTTATGTGTGTTGGTCGATTTATTTGATGTTTTTCATGGATTTTGTCAGTGAGAATGGAAAAACAGGAACTTTGTCACTCCCTTCTTGTTGTTGTTCAATGCAAGTGTTATGAGTTTCCGGGGAACACCTGCGCTGTCAGTCATTAATCAAATTGTTTCCAGGGAATGTCTGACAGATGACGTCAAGTTAATTAATGTCTTTGATGCATTTCCAAAGAGAATTGTCTCCGGGACAAAGTTTAGATCACACGTGACAGATGATGTCATGATTGATTGATTGACATGAAAGGGGAATTAATTTGTTGTTCTAAAGAGAATTGATTCACGAAAGGGGAATTAATTTGGAGTTCTAACAAGAGAATCGTTTCCGAGGCAAAGTTTAGATCTTAGCGATGAATTGTTTTAGCGCGGGAATCAGGTTTCCAAATAATTGAAATGTGCCAGCGCCGGGATGCCAAACAAAAGGAACACGCTGAATTACGTTTAGGGATTATTTGGGCGAAACCCTTTTAGCCATTTATGGAATTATTTCGACGAAACAGTTAGAGACATTTTAAAAGATGATTTTTGAAGAGATTTTTGAAGAGGATTTGAGGGTGAAACTCTGTGGTCTTTACAATACACCAGTTCCATTGAAGAGTGTCGTGAGATCCTCATACCCAACCCCAAAGGGTTCCGATCCCCACCACCCCAACCCCCAAGGGAGCGCCCGGTCCTCAAAGGTCCCCCGGGCTCCCAAAGGACCACCCGGCCCTCAAGGGTCCCCCAGACCCCCAAAGGACCCCCCAGACCCCCAAGGACCCCCCGGGCCCCAAAGGGCCCCCCCCCCTTGGCCCCCAAAGGGCCCCCTTCTTCCTCCCTCTCCCTCCCCCTCCCCCTCCCCACTCCTCCCCCTCCCCCTCCTCCCCCTCCCCCTCCCTCCCTCCCCTCCCCCATCTTTTAATATTTTTTTGTGCATTGAGACACA
>NW_028297962.1:0-8628 GCF_049724085.1 Artemia sp. Qi Xiang Cuo
AATTTCTGAACAGTTATTAGAAAATAAAATCAAAGAAAATTATCACTTAATAGAAGCTTCAGCAGCAGGAATAGATTGTGATGTCTTAATGACCTTGGTTAAACTCTGTAACAAATACTCAATGTATTTCCAAGTCCGCATTTCTTTTTACCAGCAAATTAAGGGCTTAGCGATGGGCACTCCCCTCTCCGGGTTACTTGCAAATATTTATGTGGAACATATTGAAAATTGGGCATTAGATTCGTATTTTTTGAAACATATCTTTTTGGGACGTTACATGGATGACGTAATTTCACTCTGGAACTCTGGGGAAAATGAGCTTAAGGGTTTTTTAGATCACCTTAATACATATGATAGAAATTTACAGTTTACCTTAGAAATTGAAATCGCAAATAAAATCCCATTCCTAGATGTGTTAGTTATTCGTAGCTTTGATAAACTCAATTTTACTATTTATAGAAAACCAACACAAAATAATAGATATTTGCATTTTACATCAAACCACCCCCTCAAGTTAAAAGAGCAGTCGTAATATCCCTCGTCGATCGCGCCCTAAATATTTGTTCTGATTCCCACATCACAGCAGAATTAAACTTTATCAAGGACATACTTTTTGTAAATGGGTATCCTATGATATTTATTAATAGTGTAATTAATTGTAGACTGAAAAGACATTCCCGTAAAATTAATGATAGCTTACCAAGTGAGATGTCTGACAAGCCCTTAAATATAATTTACCTCCCCTATATCCCAAAAATCACTACAAATCTTAAAAAAAGTTTGCACAAAAAATAATCTGCATGTAGTATTCACAAATAATTTTAGATATCATAAATTTTCTAAATTCTGGTAAAGATAAAACCCCAGTTACTCGCCAAAGAGGGGTCTATCAAATACCATGCGATTGTGGCAAATATTATATAGGTAGAACACACCAGAATTTAGAAAAGCGCATACAACAACATAAAGATGATATTGTCAAAGCCTTAAATTCTAATATTTCCACTGTTTCATCTGATTCTGCATTAGGCAGCCATATTTTTGAAAATCCTAACCACAATATACTTTTTGATGAATCTGCCCTTATTAGCAATGACCTATGTATAAAGCAGGTAGTACGAGAATCAATTGAAATCAGACTTAAGATTAATAATAATATTTCCTTAAATAGGGACTTGGGGGAATATACACTAAATGCTCTATACACAAATTTAATTAAAAATGATCTTACAAAATATTTTAAAAAACCGATAGACATTAACACAGAACCAGTTACAAAAAGACCTTTGAGGTTAGCTGCCAAAAAGGCTGGATTAGCAATAAGAACATGTTTTTAATTTATTTTCTTTCATTTCATTGAATCGTCTTGTTTTACCTTACTTTTTATCAGTCCTGGTTGAACTTCGCTGAAGTAATGATGCTAGGATTGTTTTGAAAGAATTTCCACTTTTTTGGTTTTATTGGTCGCATGTTGTTGTGAGTCTTTTTTCTTTTATATATTTTTGTCTTGCTGTGGACGGCCCTTGGACATAGGGCCGAAATATACATTCAAATTATCTCCACTGTCTTACAAAAAGATTTCCCTTTTGTTCTTCGTACTTTTGTTGTTTGTGATGGAAAGGCAGTGTGGTCTTCGTCGCTATTTTTGATAAACATCATATAGTGAAGTTTGTATTGTGGGGGGAGGGGGTATAATCTGAATTTGAATTTACTGGAGTGGGACTATGTAAAATGATTTTATTTGGAAATTACTAAACTGAACTCACATTATAAATCGATGTAGCCAAAGTTTCCAACTCATCAATATTCGATGCTTGTTCCATTGTGCCTTAAAACTTTATAATAGTTTAACCACAACGCATGTCTGTTATATACAAAAATCTCAAGGGCAAATTGTGATGTAATGGGAAACCTTACATAACTTCCCTGATTGGCTTAGAAAGAGATACGTGATCTTGTTCCCGGTAGACTCGATCAATACATTCCCGCCGATTATGTAGACCAGTTTCTCAGAAATCCAGTTCCCCTTGAGTGGATCAATACATTGTCTATGTGGTTAGAACTCAAAGCGCATGTGCAAACTTCGCCCCGGAGTCATTACACCTAGAAACAACAAATAAATCGTCCTTGAAAAAGGGGGCATTGACCCCTTTAGACTCGAACAATAATCCTTGAATAAATTATAGCCTGTCAGCGTTATACTCAATTATAGATGGCCTCACGGTGTTAGTCCTGGAACTCATGATAGCTCCCTACTATTGCCGAAGATTGTTCTTTTCGGTCTACCATCTAGGGCTAAACGGAAAGCAGGTCGTCCTCGTCTGGGGTGGGAGAACGTCATAAAGAAAGATTTAAAGGAAATGGGAACTTCGTGGGTGGGTGTAAAAAGGGAGGCTTTGAATATATTGGGGTGGAGGAGGAGCGTGTGTAGCTGTGTTGGCCTCAGGTGGCTTGATGCTGCAGTGAGTTGTTAGTAGTAGTAGTAGTAAACATAAATATAATGTATTCGAAATAAACATAAATATAATTTATAAAGTATAAATACAGTAATAAATAAAAAATAAGTAATTATAAATATAAACAATTATAATTATATAGATACAAGCGATAAAACAATTCACTGATTGTAGATCTCTTTACTCAGTTCCTGTTTCCGTTGGAATTTACGTTGACGATTGTTATAATATTTATGGATTCTGTGAAACATTTTCAAGACCTATTTTTTGTCAGGGTTTAAGTAAATTAAGCAACGTTTTAGAGTTGTCACATGGTCCTCTGATCTTCCTCATCACCATCCTAAAAGTGCTTGCCTATATCTCTAACCTACAGCATTATAATTTTTCCGCAATCCTTTCAAGGGATCTAACAATATAATTTTATTTGGTTGTAAAAAAAAATCTTGCACAGAGGTGATAATGTAGTCCTTAGTAAATAGGATCCAAGATTTTTGGAGGGAAGGTGGTATGACTGAGGGTGGGTGGGTGATTTTGGGTTGAAAGACTCCTGTGAATGCAAGTGAAAGTTATACAAAAGCAAACTGGGTACTTACGTGTTATAGCGGCCACACTTTGTTCTTGATCTGTATGGAAATCGGTTTTCTGTTTCCACTCGAAGATAATCAGCTTAGCCTGAGTGTCTGAAAATACCATGCATGTATATTTTAATTCAATATCTAATACATAGAGGCGGTTAGGTATTTAATATAATGCGTTCTGAGCGGCCTGCTTTCCATAATTATCTGTTGTATTTTTTATAAATTTGTTACTAAAATATCATATTTTCACTATATTTCGGTATGTTTCAATAGGATTAACCCAACTTCACTTTCTTGGTGTGTTCGCTACAACACGTAAGTACCGTAAACTGCACATAGGCCAAGGGTGAGGGGTGGTGGCCTAGGCTGTATCCAGGATTTTTTTTGGGGGGTAAAAACCCTTAAAAATCCATCAAAAATATATTTTAATGTATTTTAATTATGTTTGTACGAGTTAGACAGACATCTCGGGGGGTTTTAATCCCCTAACCCCCGTGGATACGGCCTTGGTGGCGGGGCCTCCTTTCGGATTGACTATCATTATTATGGCCGACAATGAAAAGTTGAAGGTAGTAAAACTAGAGCTAATAATTAAGAGATTTACAATTTCTCTTGCTTCTGCCTTTTCTTTCCAGAGATAATCCTTTAACCTTGAATAGTCAAGAGTTCTAATAATTTCGAGCATTGTAAGTTCACTCTTAGCTACCTCATTCATGGGTAAGTCAACTAGGAGAGTAATCATAGAGATTCATTATTCCGTTCTGGAGATCGATGAAAAAGTAATCTTTTCTTCCAAATGGGCCGAAGTTCTATAAACAATGCGCAAGGGGTTTAGCACTAGCTTCTTTGCGTACAACAGAGACCCAGATGGCCTGATGATGTGAAAAGTATTGCCTGTATTTGGGACCGAATCTAATGTACAGCAGAGGCGGTTTTAAGGGGGGCAGAGATATTTAAGGTCAAATTTTAAATAAATAATCTAACGGTTATAATTATTTAGTAGTTTTTGAGATTTTATTTTTATTAAACTAAAATACATGGCACAGTTGGCTGCAAGTATAAGCAAATTAAATAAGAAATTTTAAGTTTTTCCAATTTCTTCATATCCATTCATTGAAAATAAAACTAAGCATACCAAATTTAATTAATTCTAATTTTTAAGTAATAATTTTTGTAAGTTTTAAGTTTCAACTTCGCTCTTTTCTTCCCTCGAAAAAACTTTATTTTTTTAAAATTAATCTAACCGTCACAACCACTAACATTTATAACATCTAAAAAAAATTTATTAGTTTATATAATAGTAATAAGTATATAATAGTTTAGAAACAAATTTCGGCTATATATTTGCACATCAGGGGGTTGGGGGTAAAGCATAGTATTTACTAAATACGTAACCTAACCTAGCCCAGGCACCTTTTCCCCCCTAAACCCCAAAAAACTAAAGTTTTACAATTTTAGATGTTATGATTGTTAGTGGTTCTGACGGATTTTTTTGTCGATGTTATGACGGATTTTGTCGATGTCTTGACGTTAGTGCTCCTGACGGTTAGATTTTATGACTCCTTCCCGCTTTCGCTGACAATGCTATTTTTCCCTTGCGTTCATTGTAGCCTGGGATGCCAAATGGACAGTTTTGGTGGCTTTTGGACACTTTTTCACTCTGAGGGACACCGGGACACTATTGGGTAAAAAAAGGCAGCTTTTTGAAAAAAAAGACACACTTTGGACATTTTTCCAAATCAAAAACTATGTGTCCTTATTTTCTTCTTTTTTTATAAATACGACTGCTTTTAATTTTTATTTTACTTTTAAGCTTTGGTAACGGCTTGGGGATTTTTCTTGGATGTTTTTGCGCCCTGCGCGAACACCATATATCAACCGAATAGGAATAAGACCTAAAGTCTTAACCAATGTGGTATGCTAGAAATATCGAATCCATCTTTTTCTTCTATCTTACGGTTGAAGTTTGTCATCAAGTCGGTCAACTTCAAGGACCCACCTACATCTGCTGGCAAAGTCATCGAGGCCGCTGTGAAGGCTGGAAAGAAGAAGTGAATGGCCATCCCCTGCTGGCGCGTTCCGCGTAAATCTCTGTGGCGTATAGCCGTGTACATATGGCTATTATTACACTATTGTCATAGAAAAAAAAGGAATTTCGCAGAAAAGCTGTGTTGTGGCTCAATTTTATTTATAGCCGCTAGCGAATGTTTCTGTTTTATATTCTATACTTTCAGATGTGATTTTTTGGCAAACGCTGGTCGCCAGTTTCTATCGAGTATAACTCAAGCGAATTTATTTCAATCGGCCTTCTCTTCTCACTATTTTAGTTCTCGAAAAGAGTCATTTTGGCTCAGGGCTGCTTCTAAATGTTCAGAAAATGGCAAGATAGAGGAGTTGTTAAACGATTTTAACCACTTAACCAACCTGTTGGCTGAGTGGTTAAGGTGATCGACGTCTTCTGTTTAACTTTAATACCATGTAGGTGAAGATAGACATTTCGTTGCTACAGCCGTTCGGACCTTGTAGCACCCAAAGATCCTTAATAGCTACCGAAGATCAACGACTCGCATTTTTTTGCATAACTTATGAAAATGCCGAAGTGAAAATGAATCTCTATGATTGGTTCTTTACTTTTTGACTAAGATAGGTAGCGGTATCGATAATCGATATAAAATTCCGCTCTGTTGACATTCTCATGACGATTTTGTTCTGCCATCTCTTGAAATTGAACTAGCACTAAACTAAATTTATTGGTAGCGTTAATGTCAAAGCTGGAAATACCGGCAGAACTCATACAGGTAACAGACCGCGAGGTAGCAGAACAAAGAAGGACAAATTTCACAGGTTTTTTGGCACTTTTTTCACAGGTTTTGAAAATTCATAATGGCAACCCTGTATATTGGCTAATTTTCTAGAGGGACACTAATAGTGTCCATTTTTGGCTGATTTGGAAACTTTTGTCCCTAAAAGCTTTGGCAACCCTGAGTGTAGCCTGTTGCAACAGACTGCAAATGGTTTTAGTAACTAACAGCCAATGAAATCCATTCTCTTTGAAAGTGAATGTTTTTATTGGCTGTCAATGATGGAAGTATGAACGCAGGGTTTGATCTTCTCAATTATTCTCTTTTTTTTTGTTTTTTTGAGGTCATTAAATAAGTAGTTGGAAGAGTACTTGGTACTTATCGTTTATATAATAAACACTCGAAAAGGGAAGTTTGGTTATGCTAATGAAATAAAACAAAATTTTGATGAAAATATAATAGTTTGGAAACAAATTTGGGATATATATTTGCACATTAGGGGGGGGGGTAACGCATAGCATATATTAAATGCGCAACCTAAACAAACCTATTCTGACATAACCTAACCAAAATACAAACTAAATACTTAAATAAAATATATCTGCAATTTATTTTCCAACCCAGCCAAAGCTAATTCTCTGGTATAAGGAAGTTGCTTGACCAGTTTCTTGTGTTATGTTTGCATCATTCGCGATCGAAATTCTCGAGTGTTTATCATATAACCGATAAGTACCCAGTACTTTTATGATATACCCCCCGACCACTCAAGTTGTTCATTCATTGACATATTGTAAAACCGGTTTTCTTCATTAGTTTCTTTCAGCTTAATATGAGACAAGACAAAGAGAAGCGACAGAATAGATAGAAAATATATAATTTGAACTATATATTTCCACACCAGGGGGTGGGGGGTTTACGTAAAGTATTTGGACAGTGTGAAGTTAGGAAACAATTATTACTACATAATATGCAGAATAATTGTATCTAACACATTAGGCAGGCATACCCGCAATAATTAACCTCCCCCCTATTTTGCATATATTTAGCCCAAATTTATTTCTAAAGTATCATATTTTTTTTATACTTAGGTATATTTCATTACGATCGTCAGAGAAACAGCGTCAGAGAAACAGATTCTACTTAGATGA
This sequence comes from Artemia sp. Qi Xiang Cuo, assembly GCF_049724085.1. NCBI lineage: Eukaryota > Metazoa > Arthropoda > Branchiopoda > Anostraca > Artemiidae > Artemia > Artemia sp. Qi Xiang Cuo. The sequence goes on from NW_028297962.1 coordinate 6,984, forward strand.
AGAATATTAGGCCGGGGGTATATGATACAAGTACCGTTGGAGTAGAGAGGGGTCATGAGCTCGTGACAGGACCACGTGGTTTATGTTTTTGTCAGTGAGAATGAAAAAACAGGAATTTTCTCACTTGGAAAAACATGAATTTTGTCGCATTTATGGTTGTTTTCATGGATGGATATGTGTGTTGTTCGATTTATTTGATGTTTTTCTCGGATGTCAACATCAAATTATGGATGTTTTTATGGTTTTTGTCAGTGAGAATTTGAAAAACATGAATTTTCTCACATTTATGTCTGTTTTCATGGATGTTTCATGGTTTTTGTCAGTGAGAATTTGAAAAACAGGGACATTGTCACATTTATGGATGACAACAGCAATTCATGTCTGTTTAATGGTTTTTCTCAGTGAGAATGGAAAAACAGGAATTTGCCAAATGTTATGACTTTCCCGCAAACAGTTAGATCACATGCTTCCTTCTCAGCCAATCAACGAGTCGGATACATCCCCCTTATCAGACAAACAGATGACTTCTTAAATATGTTAAGTGGGGGGAATTTATGGACCGGGTTTTTTTTGATATAGTTTTATTAGTCTGTGAATAGAATTCAAAGGAGTGAGAAGAAGAATAAGAACAGTTTTGACTTTACTCATTTGGATATATATTTGTGTGTGTGTTGACGATGGCGATGAGTTGAATTTTTACCATATTAGAAGTTGATATTTGAGTTGATGATAATAGAAAAAGATCAACAAACATTGATGTTGAAATCTCTAAAGGATCGAGGCTTTGTCTGGAATGTGATGCAGTATATGAAAGATATGTTATATCATTGAGCAAATTTAAAATGGATGATCAATTATTTTTCGCCTCTAAAGTTTATATATCACTCGTTAAGTGTATCATATTCTATTGTTGTGAAGGTGATAGAAATATAGAGTAATTATCCCAGTATCTCTGATTGAGCATGCACAGTATAATTGATGTTGTTGTTCTAATAATTCGTTAAAATTTTTTAGGAAGCGAAATGTCCACTTTTCTTTTCTGTTTAGTTTAGGCTCACGAAGCATGTTGGACAGTAGAAACGGATCCCCTTTGTTCAGCAGGGTTGAAATTATGATAACTATGTCCATTAGGATGACTTAATTCCCCCACAGCTCTCGGGGGAAGGGCTGCAAGTTATAAACTTTGCCCATTGTTTACATATATGGGCCATTCTGTTGCGAAAACACACAAAAGTTAGAAAAAATACAAAATATTCCATTAGTACCTATAAAATAGTTCTAAAAATGAATTCTTAATATACAATTTCAAATATCCATGTGAAAGTTTTTTATATATGAGCAATTCTGTTGCTGAAACACCCAAAATTTAGAAAAAAATACAAAATATAAATAAATTAACAATTAAAAACTGATAAAAATTACTAATTCATACAAATTTTAATCTCGCAAATTGTAATTGTTTTAAATATGAGACATTATCTTGTGAAAAAAAGCAAAGTTAGAAATAATACAAAATGTTCCTTTTTTTACTATTAATTACGGCTAAAAACGTAGTATAATTAAACATCTTCATCTAGATAAAGGGAAAATTTTTAAAATATGAGCAATTATATTGCGTTAACACACAAAGTTATAACAAATGCAA
>NW_028297963.1:0-8607 GCF_049724085.1 Artemia sp. Qi Xiang Cuo
CAAACATGCTATATTTGAAACACCTGCATTTCAACAAATTGGTGGTTTCACTATTTATTTTTTGTGCCCATTAGTAGGGGCATTGAGAACTGCTCAAATGTTAGTATCCAATGTCAAATGATATAATTATGACATTAAACCCAATAAAAGGAGTGTGTTTTAAATGGTCTCTGGCGTCCTTAAGAAACGAAAAAACAAAACAAAGTAATAAACATCTAACTTTGAAACAACTTTCTAGTATTGCCAAGTTTGAATATCTCAGCTAGGATATCTGAGGAGAACATTCTAGGACAATTTAAAAAATAACAAGTTAAGAACAGTCAAAGGAGATGGACACTCTTACAAGATGGAGTCATAACACAAGAGATGGTCTACACAACTCACATTGAAGCTCTTGTTATGTGGCTTGTGGTCCAATTATCCCAAAGCGGGACGATTCTTGTATTTACTAGATGCCCCTGGAGATTGAGTCTATTTGACTGTATTTGTTCCTCATTTTAACCAGAGATTCCACTGCTTGACTAGTATTTTCAGCTAAATAGGTTAACCTTGACTCTATATTTTATTAATTTTTATCTCTGATACTGGTACAGATGTTAGTTTGATTCTATTCTAATGAATAAACATATTCATTTCTATTTATGTCAATCTTATTACACAAACCTGTGAATTTAACAGCCCAAAGAAGTCTTTAAGTAGCTTTTTTTTCAATTTTCTTTATTACAAGACCTACAAATCGAATTTTTCTGAAATGACAATTGTAAATGCCCATGAAAACACATCTCTGTAAATTCGGTTCTAGGCGTTTACCTTCCCCCCCTCCCCCGGCGAATACCCCCCGGAAAATTCCTCCCTGCGGAAATACCCCCCCCCCCCAGTAAATACCCCCTCCCCGGAAAATAACCCCCCCCGTGGAAAAAAGGCTTTCCGAATTTGATAATTTTTTTAGTTTTCTTTTTTTTATTTTCGTAGGGGGGAAGTATTTTGGGACTTGTGTATTATGAGCCACTCACTCAAGTTTACACTATGTAAAATTCGAGAACATGCCAGGTTTTACGTTAGTTTCTTCGTTGCTTTAGAAATAAATTTGGGTTATAGGTTTGCATATTAGGGGGGGGGGCGGGGGGTAAAGTATAGCTGGTCTGCTTGCAAAATGTGTTTGGTACAAGTATTCTGCATATTAATAGATAGATAGAGAAGTGTGTTTTAAAGCCAAATATACGGCCATGAACATAGTAAAATAATATAAGTGAAAGGTACAAATAACATATACTTTGATCAGCGATCATCATAAAACACTTCAATGGAACAATACATTAACTTAATAATAGTACTTAGTGCTTGGAAAAACCGTCATTGAGAAAAAACACTTAAACCTTGGAAAAAAACTCTTAAATGAAACATTACATTTACTTTATACTGGAATTTTTTTTTTTTTTTTTTTAGTTGTTGTTGTTGTTTGGGGTTTGACGCGTTCGACCAATCCGTCATATGCGTATGTATCACTCGGTTATTGTGTGCCTTCTGTAAACAATAGCTTGCCTGGGTGTCACTTCAGCCGACATTCATTGAGCCGAATCAGGTATCACTTTGTGTGCTATTGAAAGGGGGTCATTCACGTGTATCAAATGCCTGCGTTGAAAAATGAGGATCAGAGTAATTGAGCACTGCTTTGTCATAAAACAATTAAAATACATTTCCAACACAATTACATAAATAATGCAAATATGCATCATTCCTGTCGCATACGTCAAATATAAAAAAGCTGATAGAACATAGATAAAAAATGGGAAAAATATACTGAGTGTGATGACTCTAAAATGAGCTAAAAAAAAAAAAAAAAAAAAAAAATCTTAAAGGGAGTGAACCAAACCATGAGTCTTAACAAATCTACCCAAGAAGTATTTGCTTAGTCATCTAGCCCAAAGAGGAGATATGTGACGTCCCAGAACAGAACACATTGTGAATGCCTTAAATGCCTTCTCAGAGCAATTCCTTAGTATTTCCCTTTCTTTTTCATATTTTCTACAGTTGAAGATGATGTGACGTATGTCTTCATACACTCCACATGTGTTGCAGTTTGGGGAAGGGGTGATTTTTCATTGGAATACTGTTGATTTTGTCTTTGCATGGCCACATTTAAGACGAAAGAGACAAGTTGAAAGGATGCAAGATGAGAGGTATATTTCTTTTGATGGCTGCCCGTAATCATAGAGATCCAAGAGCTGGGTATGGAAAGAACGGATCCAAGCCCCTTCTTCCTCCAAAATTTTTGAACTGATTGGAGACAGGAATTCAGCATTAATAATGAGGGTGTTAGCGATCGGACCCAATTGGAAGGTCTATTTTGCAGCCTGGTCTTCTTGTTCATTTCATGTTCTGCTACAGTTTATTTAAAACCATATAGTTTGAACTGATATACCCTTTCTTTCTAATAGTTCAGCCAAATTTTCAATCACAGTTACAACATTTTCTTGGTTGGTGTTGCTGGCGTGAAAGGTAATCAAGAACTGGTAATTACTGAGTGTAGGAAATTTACTTTTAATGTTTGTTCTCTGTTTGGCTTAATACTACTTGAGGAGAAAACTTAACTGCCACAAATTCTGCAGAGAAAACAGTCAGGTAGAGGGGTATGCCGTAAGAAAGAGGCAGGCCCTAGAAGAGTATAACAACTGCACAGCTGACATTTGCTTCTGTCTTTGAGCCATCTGTGTAAGCTTAGATCTAGTCCTTAAATCCTACCAACTTTCACAGGAATAAGATTTTTATCAGTCTTTTAGGAAGGTCTTCCTTTTTTCCAATGCTGATCTTATGAATAATTAGTTCCCCAATTCCTTTGGAGGCTCTAGGAGAATCATCATCCAAATTAAGAGTCAAGTTTGCCATTCTCTATGAACTCTTCCATGCCTGGATGGCAAAGCAATCTCTGAAAAAAGGGCATCTCAGTTGCTCTGTAGAGGACATCAGGGTCGTGGTGGTTAATGATTCCTTTGTATATAATGCGGTTCCTGAGTCTTATCTTCTTTACAAAATATCTTGCAAGGAGATATTTTCTGGAGTGAAAGGACTGGATCCCCACTTCATAGTACATAGCTCTAATAGGAGTTGATTTTAGGCAGCCAAGGGCTCTTCGTAAGATTGCATGGAGGGTAGTGTCAAGTTTCTTCAGGAGACATTTCTTGGCGGTTGGCGGTTTTTTTAGTTAACACAATTTCCAGATACCTCGCTATTCTTCTGTAATTTTTTAGTGGCCATACCTAGAAAGAATTGTTTTCTGACTTCAAACTGTCCAAATACTTTACCACCACCACCCCCCCCCCTTATGTGCAAATATATAGCCCAAATTATATATTTCCCACATATACTGTCACTTGTCTTTGTGTTGTCTCGCGCTAAGCTGAAAAAAAACTAACGAAGAAACAGGATTGTTCTCGAGCTTTACACAGCGTAAACTTTAGTGAGTGGTGCATAATACACAAGTACCAAAATTCCTTCCCCCTACGGAAAAAAAACTCAAATAAAATTCTCAAATTTGGAAAGCCTTATATTGCACGTGGAGTTTTTTTCCGCGGGTGGGGGGGGGTATTTTCCGCGGTGGGTATTTTCAGCGGGGGGGGGGAGCAAGGAAGCTGTTAAGTCTTGTTTATGGTGGAAAGGTATTAATAATAGAATACTAATTGCTCATTTTATGACTAATAAGTTTAGGGTATCAGTTATAGTAGTATATGCCCCGTAGAACCGACAGACGGAGATACTAGTGACTCAGAAAATTTTTACTTACAGTTACACGAGCAAATAGACAGGGTCCCAGGTAGAAATATGATGTTTTTACTATATTTCAACGGCCAGGTCGGTAGAAATAGGGATAGATGGTATTGTAGCCTAGGTAAATTTGGTTTAGGAAACGAAAACAGTGATGGCTACAGACTGCTGTAATTTCATAGGTATAACAATCTAGTTATAACCAATACGTTGTTTGGTCATAAAATGACCCATAAGTTAACATGGTATTTACGTGATGGTATGATAGCAAACCTTATTGATTATGTTATAGTAAACCGAAGACTGGCAGGACCAATACAGGATACTAGGGTGTAGTGGAGGGCTGTTATTGATGTTAAAAGTAAAGATCACCATCTAGTAGTGTCTAGGGTTAATTTAAAGCTTAAAAAGGTTCGAAAGGTTAACCACCGAGATAAAGTTGCAGGAAAAGATACAAAGGAAAACGAAAAAGTTTGTGATGCCTTAGATGTCAAGGAAGGTTTGTTTTGTGAGGAAGAACTAACAACAGTACTAGGATTAAAATATAATAAGATCCCAGGTATTGATATTGTGGTAAATGTGTTTCTTAAATAGGGTAGTTCTGAGATTAGAAAAAAGTTACTGAAGACTATGAATATGATTTTCGAAAAAGGGGAAGTACCGAGCGATTTTAGGAAAACCCAATTAAACCATTGTACAAGAAAGTGATAAGAGTGAGTGTGGTGATTATTGGGGCATTAGCCTGGTCTCTGTAGGTAGCAAATTACTTAGTAATGTGATTCTTTTTAGACCGAGAGATGCCGTAGACAAAGTTATAAGAGAAGAATAGTTGGTTTTAGAAAGGGTAGAGGATGCGTCGACCAAATTTTCACTCTTAGATTAATAATTGAGAAGTACCTGAGTTATCAAACACCTTTGGTCCCCAATTTTATAGATTATGAGCAAGCGTTCGATTCTGTTGATAGAAGAGCTTTAGAGGAGGTCTTATCCTTGTATGGTATACCAGACAAATACATTAAGGTGATTAGTGCTATGTACAAGAATAATACTGATGTGGTCAAGGTAGGAAATGAGGCTAGCAGCTGGTTGCGTATTAAATCAGGAGTTATGTAGAGTTGTGTTCTATCCCCCTTTATATGGATCATTTTGATGGACTTTGGCATTGGGGGGAACATGGAATCATGTGAGGAGGAAAAACTCTCCTGGACTTAGATTATGCTGATGATTTAAGCATACTAGATGAAAGTGTGAGCAAAATGAATTCGAGTTGAGGGTGCTAGAATAGGTTTGAAAATTAGTGTTAAGAAGACTATCTTGCTAAGGATAGGAATAAAGGAAGATGAAAAGGTGACATTGGGTAACAAAAAGATTGATCGGTGGTCAGCTTCACTTACCTTGGTAGCATTATTACTAAAGACGATGGGAGCAGTGAAAATGTTAAAAGTAGAATAGCCAAGGCTTGGGGTGTTTTTTCACAGTTAAAAAAAAGTTAGAAAGAGTGGGAAGATAAGTCTGCGAACCAAGATTAGAATATTGGAAGCTACACCGATGACAGTGGTCAAATTTGGTTCTGAAGCATGGGTACTCTGAAAAGCGTATGAAGATTCTCAAGATGTTTTCCAGAGAATTCACCTTTGGAGTGTTCTGGGTACCCGGATGACTGACCGTATTTCAAACAGCAGGCTGTATGAAAAGTGTGGTTCAATCCCGCTTTCTAAGGCTATAATGAGAGAAAGGTTGAGATGGCTAGGGTACGTTCTGCGGATGACGGATGACAGATTGCCAAAGATTGTCCTTTTCGGCCAACCGTTTAGGGCTAAAGGAAAGCAGGTCATCCGCGTTGGGGGTAGGAGGATGTCATAAAGGAAGATTTAAGGGAAATGTCAACTTCCTTTGAGGGTGTAAACAGGGAGGCTTCGAATACATTGGGACGGAGGAGGAGCGTGAGTAGCTGTGTTGGCTTCCGACGAATTGGTGCTGCGGTGAGTTGTTAGTAGTAGTAGTAGTGCAGGTTGTTAGGCAAAGTGAAAACGGGTGAGTTAATTCATCTACATGATAGGCTAATAGGCTGTGAAAGCTCTCAACAATGCATATAGAATTATTTAGGCTATTGCTAGGATTGTAAGAGTAACGCTTCTTCCAAATTAATTCTCAGAAACTGAAATCATCTTTGATGGTAAAATTCATCCATTTATCTAAAAACTATTTATCCACTTGAGAAGGCTCTGAAGCGTCTTCTCAGTCCGAATCATTTACCCATGCACTAATATAGGTAGACGAATAGGAACAATACAAATTGCAGATGTAGCAGAGTAGCCCCGGATGTCTTTATCTTTAAAGTTATATAAATCAGAAATCATTTATTAAAGACAGCTTTCATAGTCGTAGATAAAAATCACAAACTAAATGTCGCTATCATTTACAAACCTAGTCCTAAGGCGTTTTTTCACTCATCAATGTGCTTAGATCTTACATCTTTTGTCAGAAAACGCTTAAAAGTGTAATCTTTGAACAAAGATCTTACGTCTTTGGTCGTTTTTGTGCAAACGTCTTTCATCATTCTGCTCTGATCAGCGGTCTGAGAACAATGATGAGTAGATCATCAAAGTTCTCTCATCATTGCGCTATATGGCAAAACAGTGGCGGTCTTCACACTTTTTGCTATCGTCAGTGAGCTGTAAGATCTTAGAACAAAGATGAGTTAAAAAACGATAATCTTTGCAGAAAGATGTAAGATCTTAGTGCTAAAAAACGGGCCTATTTTGTTATAGGCACTGGTAAAAAAACGGCACGAATGATTTGTTAAATCGATTAGTTCTGCAAGGTGCTGGCACTAATTTATTCTTCTTTCTGGTATTAACTACTGAGTTGGCAGCAGGGGGTAGAAAATGTCGGTGCTTGGGGCTAGCAAGGAGAAATTGTCCGAAACGCATTATCAACTGAAACCTTCGATCTCTAAGAATTTCAATCTTTAAAGACTCAAGAACAGACTTATAATCTACACATTTTTCTCCAAGGATGAATTTAACTGCTCTTTTTTGGACTCCTTCCACATCATCACTTAGATATTCAATATTATGAAACTGAGGCCCCCAAACGGGGCATGCATATTATAATATGGGACGTATGTATGTTAGATATGCTGTTTTCAGCTGATTTCGTGGGAAACCCAAGCAGCGCATTGTAATTAAAAAACGGAGTGCACAGTTGCTTTTCTGGACTAGCCCTTGAACATGAGCCCTAAATGAGCAACCATCGCTGAAATTAACTACCAGGACTATAGCTGATGATACAAGTGGAAACCAGGGAGTTAGGCAAACAAGATCTTGTTTCAGCGGATTAAATCTTACGATTTTGGTTTTGCTTTCGTTAATCTGTAAACTATTTGTACTACATTATTCTTTGAATTCTGTTAAAATATCAGGGCTGAATTGGTGCATAGCTTGGGTTGTATCTACTGTGAACTTAAGAAGCGAATATAGATCGTCTACATATTTGAATCGGTTATGCATATTGTCCATAACACAATTATTTACCGCAAGGAAAGTAGAGCGACCAATTTGATGCCTTGAGGGGCTCCACATGTAATAACTTCCCAGTCAGAGTCGAGATCATAAGAGGGCGTGGACTCGCTGGTACCAGGAACGTAGGAAATGAATAACAAGCCGTAAGATATGTTTATGTACACCCATTCTTTTAAGATCTGTAGCAGCCACGAGGTGCTTAATCAAATCAAATGCTTTCCTGTAATCAACAAGGTGCAAATCAACGAAAGAGTCTCCAGGTTCGAGCCATTATACGATCAGGTGATAAAGCCTAACTAAATACACTGTGGTATCTTAAAAGGTAACCTGACAGACCAATACGAGCATATCGCGACTAAAGTAAGATATAGAAAAGTTATCAAATGATTATCAAATTGAGCCGTTCTGGCTAAGTGGACGCGCGCTGGGCTGAGAATCCGTGAATTCGGGTTCGATCCCTGGTGTGGTCAGTTTCTTGGTTTGGGACGCGGGTCAGTGGTGTGACCCTGTAAGCTTAGCCAGAGCCAACCCAGCTCTAAATAGGTACCTGGAGAAATCTGGGGAAGGTAAACAGGAAGGGTGTGCGAAAGCACAGGATGGATGGCCCCCAGCCCTTCATTGCACTTCCTGGCTGAAGGGCCACGAAACGGAGATCAGCACCGCCGGTTTGGACCTTAAGGGTCTAGTGCCGCATCCTTTACCTTTATCAAATAGGCTTTTATAAGTACAGCTTAGTAGGACACGTAATAAACATGTGCAATGTATGATAACCTGACTCCATAATAAAACATTTAAAGTGACAGAGTCCGTAGTCATGAAGCTAATGCACATTTAAATATACTAAGTAACAAAACAACTCAACAAACTCCTTTGCAAGAAGGAATAGGGTTTGAAAGCTTTCTTTTCAATTTTACCCCAAACTTTAACACCAGAATGCTAATTGGACAAAACTGCCAGGTGCGATTTATTGACTCCAGATGAAGCATGGCAGTTCAGGGCATTAAAATGAACAAATTTATTAAATGCTCCAGAGGTATGTACTATGAAGCACAATTCCACCGCAGCTGCAAGTGACTAACTACGGCTGGGCAATGGGACAAAAAATTATTAAATTAATGCCATCTTTGTTTGGACTACTGGATAATTTCACTTTCTTGAGTGTTGAATATATATCATCCGATGAAAGGGGTAGAACACCAAATGATTGCATATAATTCGGTAAAAATTATCTTAGCTTTGCAAAAAAAGATATTGATTAGAGGGTTGAGTTAAGATTATTAAAACAGTATCTTTTGAGATTGGAAAAATTAAGGAACTCCCA
>NW_028297964.1:0-8603 GCF_049724085.1 Artemia sp. Qi Xiang Cuo
CAAGCCCTCTTCCCCCAAATACATCTGATAAAAAATTTGAGGTAGCCATATTGTTAAAAATAGTTCATAGATCATATAACAAAAACTCCTTTACGTATGGTCATTTCGTTAAAAATAGTTCAAAGATCAGATAAGAAAAACTCCTGTGTTGACACCCCCCCCCAAGGCTGGCACTGGCGTTGTAAGTATTGCTATGGCGGCATATATGGTTCTTATGGAAGGTATACTTGTATAAACTTCAGAGAGGGCTCATTTGAATAAAAATTAAAAGTTGTAGTTCATTTTCTGAGAGTGAAAAAAGATCAGAGGGCAACTAGCTCCTCCCGCCTTCCACGTCCTTGGGTGTATCGGATGGATAAACCCATCCAATAAAAATTTCAGGTGACCATTTTGTTAAAAATAGTTCAACCATAAGACATTAAAACTCCAGGTTCGACACAACCCCCAGGGCCGAGGGATAGGCGTTGTAAGTTATACTCTGGGGATATATATGGTTCTTATAGAAGGGCTACTCGTATAAACTTCAGAGAGGGTTTATTTGATTGAAAATAGAAAGTTCTAGTTCACTTTTAAAGAGTCAAAAGAGACCGAAGCTTAATCTAGTCCCAAACGCCCTTTTTCCCCAAACCCATTCGATAAAAATTTTGAGATAGCAAATTTGTTAAAAATAGTTCAAACATCAGATAATAAAAACCCCGAGGTTGACACAAACCTATTTTTTCACTTTGATGTTGTTACTTTGATATCAGTTTTGTTACTTTGATGAGTATCTTATTTTTTTTTAAGTTTGATTTTGAAATAAGGATTTTTTAAAAACTTGAATTTTTTTGAAATCAAAAACGAGCAAAAATTCATAAAAAAAAATATTCCTAAAAATTAGTTTTTAAAATAAAAGTAAAGACCATTTTAAAATTAAGATCAGCAGATACAAATACCTTTTAAATTTCAAACTCAAAACGACCAGAACTTACTATTAAAGAGTAAATGAAGCCCAAAACGAACAGAAATTAAATAAACATTCATAGCAAAAACATACAACAAGTAATAATATCAATGAATAAATAGATCTTAAAGCGAGTAATGCTTGGATTGAATATGAAAATCAAGCTTAAAACTAAAAAAAATATTTTTGCTATTGAAGTATAAATGACACTTAAAACGATCATAAATTAATTAAACAATCAATGCAAACAAACATACAATAGATATTGATGTAAATTAATAAATAAATCTTAAAACAAGTGAAACTTAACTTGAATATGCAAATCAAGCTTGAAATGAGCAAAAACCACCACAAACAAGAGTTTGGGTATGACCTTCTCTCACTGTAAAAGTCTAAGACTTACTGAGTCATTGGCTCTTTACTGAAATGTATATGCGTCTTGAACAGTTTTGGAAAGTATAAACAACATCAAATTGAATATTTGATGTATAATGTTATTAATCGTTGAAAGATCCATCAGTTCAATAATTTATTTCACTGTAATTGTACTTTTATTTTCAATACTGCAAGAACTGGAAAAGAAAATATTTGCAATATAATCCGTTTTCAGTTAAGCGCCAATGACGCAGTAGGCTTTTGGTTTTTATTTACAGTTAGGAAAGGAGGCAGTATCCAAATACTTGTTTGTAGTGAAACTATATTCGTCTTGAACAACTTTAAAAAGAGCTAATAAAATAAACTGAATATTTGATGTATAGTGATATTAATTGCTGAAAGCTCCACAGCTCAAAATGTTAATATAATTTTAATGTTTATTTTCAATATTAAGTACAAAAGAAAGTATTTGTCATAAAATTGGTTTTCAGTAATGCTCATAAAATTGGTTTAAAGTTTTGGGTTTCATTTATTCTTTAATAGTAATTTCTTGTCGTTTTGAGTTTGAATTTTAAAAGGTATTTGTATATGCTCATCTTAAGTTTAAAATGGGCTTTACTTTTCTTTGAAAAACTTATTTTTCGGAAAGTTTTTAATTAATCTTTAAAAAGAATAAAAAACATCTAAGCCAGCTGGATAATTTGACAGAACTAATTAATAGTGTTACACGATCAAAGCTGAAATTTCTCTTGAAGTAACATCTAATCGGCCTTGTTTTTTTAAAATTGTTTCAAGTCAAAAATTTAAGTCCTCGTCGGCCAAACGTCTAGTGCCAAACGAAAAAAAGGTCGTATTCGGATGGGATGGGAGGACGTCGTAAGGACAGATTTAAAGGAAATGGGGAATTCCTGGGAGGGTGTAGAGAGGGAAGCTTTGAATAGATTTGGATGGGAGGGGAGTTTCAGTACCTGGGTTGGTCTCAAGCGACTTGATGTTTTAGTGAGTTGTTGACAGTAGTAGTATTTCATGTCAAAATCGAATCTTCGCTAAGTAGGCCTGGATTAGCGTGGGAACCTCTGAGCAGGTAATTTCATTCCTGTCATTACGCCACTTTCTTTACTCTTTCCAACATTTAATCTATCCAAAGTAAGACAAGTGGTCAAAATCACCGAAGTTTAGATGGAGTTGGTGATTTTCAGTTTTCGATGGGAAAGAGTGGGTTTTTTCCCTTGTGAAAAGATCATTTGTGAACTAAAAAGAGTACAGTGCTCAAAAACCGTACTCACTTCCCCTTGGATACGGCCTTGCCTGAAAATCTAATAATCTTTAGTTGTCATCCTTGGGGATCAATAAATTTGTTATGTTTGAGTTTTTTCAGACGAAAAACTTGGTAAAATTGAACTAATTAGCTTCGCTTATTCATTTACATGGCTCAAAAAGGATACACTCACAAAAATGTATTGTCCCAAAAACTTAATAACCTGAAAAGACCAAAAGAAAATACAAGAAAATCCTTGTTCTCAGCCAGCTAATATGGGATAAACGGATAAAAAAGTATTCCTGTTTTGATGACCTTGGCAATTTAAAGTGTACCTAATCTTTTAATTTACTCTATTTGGTGAAATCGATTATCTCAAGGTCATGTGTTTTAAATCAGGTATGTATAAATGCAAGGGGAAGGGTCTTTTGGACCATGTACCGTCAAAATACTAAGATTTTAGAATTTCTTATTTGTTACACATAACAAATAAAAAATATTCATATAAAAATACATATTACATATGAAAATTTAACTCCCCTCCCCAGGAAACTCATTACTTATTCCTCCAAAACGCTCATATATAATTTATTGGGTCCTCTTCCGTATTACTATCACCCTTTCCGAAACTAATTCTTGTCTACAAGTTACAAGTATTACAAATATTGATGGCTTTAAGAAATTCATAGAAAAATTTTGTACGGATTGATAATGCTAAAATTAACACTATAATAATTTCACCCCTCTCTCACAGTCTGAGTTTTCAGCTTCTTCCGTCAACTTTGAACATGCGTCATTGCTGGCTGATGCCTTAAACCCAAGCTACCAATTTACATCATGTTCCCGAAAATGATATTTCACATCTTTGCTACTATTTGCCAAAGCTAACTATTGTTATAATACATGTTTGTTTAACCCTATTTTTAGTCATTAAATGGTCGTATTCCTTTGATGCCAAACTTACAACAACACCCTGTTTTAATGGTCTCTTTTTAGCAACATTCAAGAGTTCATTTTAGGACATTTGTAGATTCCCAAAAATATTTCTATTAGAACTGACTGGTTTTCCAGCTTTGAACTCACTTCCAAAGTATAAATCCACTCCTCTAAGTTATCAAACTTAAAACTGAAAGTATTGTTTGCCAATTGATTGCTTCTATAATTTTTTCTAATATAAAAAAAAAGATTTAAGGACTATGATTTTGGGCAAAATCACCTTTCCAATTGACTCAATCATTTTATCAGGGTTCTTTAAATAGTTCCTGACTTTCGGAAGAGTAAGTAGTAAGTATATGATAAGCTATAAGAATACAAAATAATAAAGTTTTACTTCAACAAGCTTTTAAATTTGTATTAAGATAAAAAGAAAATGAAACGTCTGTGTTTCTTTTTTTAGTTTCTTGACTCAGGAGGCGGTTTCTTGACTGAAGAAGAGAGGCCATACAAGAAGTAGAAGAGCTTAGATGAGCAGTAAATTCGTTTAGCAAGGGATGAGCAAAAAAGATAACAGATTCAAAAACGTTAAGGGTTCGATTTCTTTTAAAATATGAAAAGGGGAGATAAAAAAGCATAAACAACAGTTTTACTGAAAATTAATTGTACTTAAGGTTGAGAACCCTTGATTTTTGTTTAAACTTTACAATTAGAAGAGGCCATGTCTGTTGCAACGACTTTCTATGTAAAAATGAAGGCCATTGCACAAAAAGATGGCAACAGGATACAGACTTCACAGAATTAGGATCAAAATTTACTGCTCAACTCTCTATTCAACCTAAAAAAGAAAAAGGACGTTAATCGATTGGAGATAAAAGATGAAGATGGAGATAAAATAAGCTTTTTGAATCTAAATATATTTGGAAAACTTTCCTGAAAATGAGAATAAAGGTAAAATAAATGGAGATAATATTTTCTGATATGTATTTTGATAAGGCAGGTTTGAGTTGGGTTCATTTGAGTTTCAGAGGAACTCTTTAGTTCAGGGAGGACAGGGGCAACAAAATTTTCACAATTTCCGGTCAGAGCATATGGAACTGATTGTTTTTTGTCCTGCATTCAGAAGGCTCTTTGACTAGTTGGAGGATATTCTGTAGCAAGCAGATAAGAATTTCTGAAACAACGAAAGTTTCAACTTAGGGGATTCCAAAAGCATGGTCACGAAGAAAAATAACGGCTAATTATTCTATTATTATATACCGCTTATCGTGAGGAGCATAGGAGAGAGGATACAACCTTGTCGTACACCATAATTGATCTGGAACCATTCCGTCAGGTCTCCATCATCAGTTCGTACGGCGGCTAGCTGGTCATTGTATAAAGCAACAATAATACTAATAATCTTTTCTGGGAGTCCAAAATATCGTAGTATTCTCCATAGTGATTCCCTCTGTACAGAATGGAAAGTCTTATAGAAATCAATACGCTATTAATATTTCGGTTTGCCACTCGTTCGATTCTTCAATTAGAAGTCTTAGGTTGAATATCAGATCAGCACAAGATCTACCTGACCGAAAACCGTGTTGCTCATCTCTCAGGATCTCGTAAATTCTCGATTGAATACGATTCAGGAATATTTGACAGAGAAGTTTACTTTCTATGGAGTGTAGGGTAATACCTCGCCAATTGTTTCAATCCACGGTTCGACCTTTCTTAAAAAGTTTTGTGACGACTCCTCTCTTCCAATAAGTCGGGACGCTCTCGGTTTAAAAAATCTGATTCAAATTTCATAGAGAGACTTCGTTAAGGCCGAGGTGCCATATTTTAATACTTAAGGCTGTGCGCCTTCAATTCCGGCAGCTTTACAGTTTTTCAGGTTGTGGAGTACGGTTTTCTCTTCCAGTACGCTAATGGGTTCAACGTTGATTCCAAGATTGAAGAGCCGAACACCGGGCGGAGGCTCCAAGGGATTTACAGGGGGAGAAAAATTTAGTACTTCGTTGAAGTGTTCTCTCCATCTGTTATCAATATCTCCTTTCCTCGTAAATAATTCGCCAGTCTTACTTTCAACAGTGCATGCCCACTTTCGGAAGCCATCAGTAATCTCTTTGGTTATTTGTTACACTGTTCTACTATGGTCTTTGCTCGCAGCCGCCTCAGCTTTGGCTGCTTTTGTCTCCAAAAAGCAACGTCTGTCATTCCTTGTAGACCGCTTTACAGCTTTGTGGATTTGTTTATATTGGGCCATGAGTTGGTCTTTGTATTCAGTCAATTACACCCTCAATACGGTCAGGCTGGGTATCTGGACTGATCGTCCTGACGTTCCAAAAAGCAAGGCGAAAAGATTGCTTCGGTGTCAGGAAACGTATACGGGGGCGGTCCATGGTTGCGTCTGTGAAGTCAAATCAGATCTGAGACAGTTCGTTGACGATTCGAAAATTGTTGTTTTTCTTACGGGTACAGATGATTGGCCTGTCACACAACCCTCCGCCTTTCCTGGCTTGGAACAGGCTGATCCCCCATACCCCGGAAGGCATTAATCCTTACAGGCGTACAGACGGAGTTAAAAGTATCTTTCTCTAACTGAAATAACCAATTCTCTTACATAGAATTATCATTCTCTTACTTAAGTGCCTACGAAGTTTTGCAAAATTAGTTTACCTTTTTTTATTATAATAAATATGAGAACAGAATTTAAACACAAGTGAGAATTGGATTAAGGATTGGTTGTTAGACCGCAGTCGTTTTCAGGGAGTAGGGGTTATGTAAATCTAATGAATGGTGTCTTAACAACAAAAAAGAGTATGGTTACTGCCCGTTTAGCTAACGGTAAAAGTATAATGCCTATTGCGTATTTCGCGCTTTACTAAAAGGAATTATATTACAAATACTTTCTTTTGTTCTTATTACTGCATTAAAAATAAACGAAAATTGTAGTGAAACCAGACCAGTAAAACTATTTACCAATAGGCTCACTAGGCCCTGCGGCTTTCACTATTCGTGAAGTTTTTGGGACTCCCCGAAAATGTTGCAAAAACAGAGCGGCAAAAACGCTTGGGCCTAGAGGCCTTGTGTAATCCTGGGCTCATCCTGGTCACATCAAGGTTTTCCATTTTTGGCGATGTTCTTTTATCAACTAGATTCGAAATCCTGCACAGATGATCTCAAGCCTATTACTTCCGATTCATTATATATTCATGCCTACAAATATTATGCTGCTGCAGGAAGGCAGCCCATTATATATAACGTAGCTTAGAGGAGGTTTTTAGAGGAGGATAAAAAATTCCCCCAAACCATACCAAACATTTTGCCAAACATCCTGCATTGCTCTTAGCAGTCATAATTTTGGTTAGGGAAACTCGTGTAAGGTCTGCCCTAATGCCACTATGATGCTATGTAAGCAAGATTTACCTGTCGGTGATAGGGACAGAGAAAGGAACATATGATGGAGCAGAGGCCTCAAACCGTCTCAGACTATCGGAACAGTTCCAACCTTTTATATTCAGCCTATACTCGTCAGGAAATTCATCAGGACTCATCCTGACGGTGGTTTGTCAGGGTGCCACCAAAAAGTCTAATGCTTTTCTAATTTTTTTTTTGGAGTCTAGGCCTACTCTTCATCTGTTAAAAAATACAGAAAAATTTATTTGAAAATAAATTAAAACTTTGTTCAGTTGTATATTTTTCCAATCTTACTAAAAACCTATGCAATTCTACTGTATCTACATAGGTGAGTTCAGTGGAACCCATTGAATGGAAGGTTTTGCCAAGAATGGACTAATGGAAAAAGACAAAAAACTCTTTATTTTCAACGAACATTCAGTAAAAAATCGATTCATCTCAATTTATTTTCTTCACCTGACGGAATTTGTTTGACGGAATGGCACGAAAATGATTTCAAAGTTTATCACAATTTTTTCTATGTGGAATTCAGCTATAAGATGCTTGTAACAAACCATGGTAATTACGTCAAATTTTAAATGAGCTGAAAAAGATGTGATGACTCAAATAGAGAATATCCCAACCAAGTCCAAAAAAATAAACTAACGAAAAATTGTAAAATAAAAGCTCAGTACTGATTCTAGTTTACATGCATTTTACATTCTCGTGCATTCTCTTCGGGGAACTTGTGCACTGATTACGCTCCCTGTTGGTAAAAATCCCAGGGTACTTTGTTGCATCCTTATGTTCCTTATAGAAAATGGTTTTGATAAATCATGCTTTAAAAATTGTTGAAGTTAGATTAACAGATAGTATCACAGGTGCATAACTTACAACGAAAAGTTAAAAGAAGAAAAAAATGAAAGTTGACACACTTCTTCAAAAATTCTGAAATTGTGTCTTTATTCATCATTCCTAAGATTCCTAAGACTTCGATTGATCTTTCTTTTGGATCCTTATAGAGCCAGTTGCAAAGCGTTTCTAAGAATTCTGCATAGTTTTAATTACTTAAATCATATTATAACTTGTTTCCAATTAAATCATTCAAAGCAGAGCAGCATAGTGTGGAGAGGGCAATGAAGTCAGGAATGCTAAAATCATATACAAAAGATGGGCTGTTATATCCTTGACTAAAGTGATCCTTGACTGAGCGGTGATGATCTTAACTAGAAGGACATAGGAAAATGATCGCTTATTGCTGATAAGAGACTAAATGGAAACTAGGTAATAAATAAACAATCTTGGAAGGAGTTCTCAGAGGTGCAAAATCTCCTGTACTTATTTAATTTCATCTGAAATACAAAAATTCAAATTCAAAATCTGAGTGCAATGACTATCAATAATTTCCATCACGTCTATTTTTTCTTAGAAAGAGCTAGTTTTGAAAAAAAATCGATCCTGTACTCCTTTGAATATGCTGAAATTGTAACCATAATTCCTAATTTTTCCATAATTCCTAAGATTTCTAAGACTTCGACTGATCTTTCCTTTGGATCCTTTTGGTGCCGCTTCAAAAACGAATATCCTCTATAGATTCCAGGTGTTTTTTAAAAGAAGAAGAAGAAAATGAAAAGCATATTCAGCAAATATGCAAGAAGAAACAAACCAGAAACACTACCAGGAATCAATCCCTTAACCAACAAACAGGATGCA
>NW_028297965.1:0-5000 GCF_049724085.1 Artemia sp. Qi Xiang Cuo
GGGGTTTGGTCGACACCGGATTTTTTTCTTTATATGATCTTTGAACAATATTTAACAACATACCAATTTTCAAATTTTAATCAGATGCATTTGGGAAAAAAGGGGTTGGAGGGGGGGAAAGCTGGTTACCCACTGATATTTTTGACGCTTAAAATGTGAACAGGAACTTTCAATGTCCAATCAAATTAGCCCTCTCTGAAGTTTATACGAGCATTCCTTCCATAAGAATCATATAACCCTTGCCCTGAAGACTGTGGGGGGACTGTCCCGTTCAAAGGTCTAATTTCCAGAAATGTCAACTACGTTGAAAAAATGGCCTTATCAAAATTTTTGATTGGATGTTTTTGGGAAAATGGTGGGTGTGGAAGGGGTGTAAGTTGCCTTCAAATCACTTTCGACTATTAAAAAGGGAACTAGCCATTTAAACTTCCAACCGACTGAGCCCTTTCTGAAGTTTCTACGAAAACTCTTTCTATAAAAACCTTATATGCCCCCAGGGCATAACTTACAAACCTTTGGTAAACTTAGAATAAGAGGTAAACACTTACTTTAATATTTATGTTTCCTGTGAATCCTGCAATTTTGCGACTTGAGCACAGCTGGAACTCGGTTTGAAAGAAAACATGTTTATATTGCTTAATTTGTTAGTTTGCATACTATCCATTCATTGAGCCAAAATTATGATATCTCTTTGACTGTCTCTTGGGGAACGATCTAAACTTAATTAAAAATTAGGAAAAGTTACTGTTTCGATAAATTTTTCAATCATTTTCAACTTTAACTAATAAAAAAAAAAATGTAAAACAAAATTCTAAAATTTAATTTCGCTGATGTACAAAGCTGAAACTCAGATATTAACTAATAGCGACATAATCGCCCTATGTCGGAACTATAAACGGTAGGGCGGTTGAACAATAACATATCATGAAGCTGCAAAGGGACCTGGAGCCAAATGATGACATAGTTACGTCAAAATACAACTGAAGCCAATGGAGAGCAGAGCTCGATGTTTCAGCTAAACACAAATATATTTTCAGCATTAATGTCTTGTGCAGGTATAGGCGTTTACCCCATGTGTCAGTTCTACAACTCGGTCACTCACCTAAGACTCTAAGTGGGTGTCCCTAATCAAATATTCATCAAAGTATCAAAACTGGTATCAAAGTAACAATATCAAAATGAAAAAATGGGTTGGTGTCAACCTCGGAGTTTTTAATATCTGATGTTTGAACTATTTTTAACAAAATCGCTATCTTAAAATTTTTATCGGCGTGTTTTGGGGAAATAGGGCGTGGGGGGGGGGGCTAATTAACCTTTTGTCTCTTTTGACTCTTAAAAGAGAACTAGAACTTTCTATTTTTAATCAAATGAGCCCTCTCTGAAGTTAATACGAGTATCCCTTCTATAAGAACAATATAGATCCCCAGAGTATAACTTACAACGCCGGTCCCTGGGCCCTGTGGGGTTGTGTCAACCCCAGAGTTTTAATATCTGATTTTGAACTATTTTTAACAAAATAGTCACCTCAAATTTTTATCGGATCGGTTTATCCGTCATATAAACCCATCGGCGTGTTAGGCGGGAGGGGCTAGTTGCACACCGATCTTCTTTTACTCTTAGAACATGAACTACAACTTTTAATTTCTATTCAAATGAATCCTCTCTGAATTTTATACGAGCATCCCTTTCATATGAACCACATACGGCCTCAAGACTTGAATGGAAATTAAAATGGCTATTGCCCTTCTTAATAGTCGAAAGTGACTGGAAGGCAACTCACACTCCTTCAAAGACCACAATGTCCCAAAAAACATACACTAAAAATTTTGAGATAGTAATTTTTGTCACGTGGTTTAAAGTTCAAGAAAATATACCTTTTATTATAACCCCCCCCCAACTTCTTCAGGGCAAGGGTTATAAATTAATGCCTGGGGGTATATAAGTTTTTATTGAAATCTTTGTCGTATAAACTTGAAGAAGGGCTCATTTAATGGGAATTTCAAAGGGCTAGTGCCCTTTTTAGTAGTTTCGAAAGTGATTTGAGGGCGACGAACCCCCACCCTCTCTCGTCCATTTTTTCCCCACAAACATCCAATAAAAAGTTTTAGATAGCCATCTTATTCAACGTAGTTGAAATTTTTGGATATTAGGTCTTTAAGATGACAACGCTTCCCCACCCACTGCCTCCAGGGCAAGGGTTGTAAGTTATGCCTTGGGGATATATAAGATTTTTATAGAAAACCATGTTGTAGAAACTTCAAAAAGGGCTCATTCAATCGAAAATTTAAAGTGCTAGTGCCCTTTTAATAACTAAAAGTGATTGAAAGGCAACTTACCCCCGTCTCAGATCCATTATTTCCCCAAACACATCCAATCGAAATTTTGAAATATCCCTTTTTTTCAACATATTCGAAAGTTCCGGACATGTCGGCCTTTTAGGATGATAACCCCATCAGAGCCCTCAGTGTAAGGGTTGTAAGTTATGCCCTGGGGGTATATAAGGTTAATATTTACAGTTGTTGTAGAAATTTTAAAAAGGGCTTATTTGATTGGGAGTTGAAATTGCCTTTTTTGATAATCGAAAGTCAATGGAGTAATCAACCGCCCTCTCTCGCCCACCATTTCCCCAAACACATTCAATCAAAGTTCAGAGATATTCATTTTGTTCAACGTAGTTGAAAGTTCTGGAAATTATGTATTTAAGGATGGCAAACCCCCCAGAGCCCCCAGGGAAAAGGTTGTAAGTTATGCCCTGCGGGCATATAAGGTTTTTATAGATATAGTTGTGGTACAAACTTCAAAAGGGGCTCACTCAATTGAAAATTGAGAAGGCTAGTGCCCTTTTTAATAGCTGAAAGGGTCATAGAACTGGAGGGTAACTAAACCCCCTCTCCCACCCACCATTCCCCCCGAACCCTCAACTCAAAAATTTGAGATAGGCTTTTTGTTCAACGCTGCAGACAGTTCTGGATATTATGTCTCTCACGATGATACCCCCCCCTCCAGCCCTCAAAGCACGGTTTGTAAGTTATGCCCTGGGGGTATATAAGGTTTTTACTGAAAGGGTTGTCGTAGAAAATTCAAAAGGTCTCATTTGATTGTAAATTGAAACGGCTAGTGCCTTTTTTAGCAGTTGAAAGTAATCAGAGAGTGACTACGCCCCTCTCACGCCAACCATTTTCCCAGACACATCCAATAAAAATTTTGTGACAGCTATTTTATTTAACGTAATTGGAAGTTCTGGAAATTAGGTCTTAGAGGATGACAACCACCTTCACAACCCTTCGGATAAGGGTTGTAATTCATGCCCTGGGGGCATATAAGGTATATATATTCGAAAGGCCGGGTGCCCTTTTTAACAGTCGAAAGTTCTTGTATGGCTTGACACTTTTACCGTCAAGATCGATGTGTGTCTAATGTAATATTTTTGTTGTTGTTGTTGTTGTTGTTTAGACCATGACACTGCGTATCAAAGGAGGTGTCGTTGGAGCTTCGAAAAGGGCTCATTCAATTGAAAATAGAAAGGACTGATGCCCTTTTAATAGTCAAAAGTAATTGGAGGAAAACTAATCCCCTCCCACGGCCACCCTCTCATTTGCCTTTATGTTTATAAACCAAATATTCCCTTAGGATTACATCAAAATGCACTGTATTAATGCTAATTCCCAATAAGGAATTTCACCAGTATCCCAAGAACGACTGAGGGTATTATGTTCAAACTTTTGGGGCCACTTCTGCTCTTAAAATTTAACCAAATCAAATACCGTCAGTGTCGTCAGTAATCAGTAGTAAGGGTGTATAAGATCCGAAACTTACATAGTATCTTAGGTGCTGATCCGAAACTTACATGGAAACTTACACCTCAGAAACGATCCAATCAGTAGAGATGACCCTATAACTCCCAGCGGGAGTCCATATATGGGCATAGAATACTGTCAGTACACCAAATATGGGCATAGAGTCATTAGTGAGAATGATTGCGTAATCGGTCAATGACCTCTTCTCCAGGTGTGTTTTTGGCACGCCCTCAACGAATGCCAAGGTCAATGTTGTTATTGTTTCCGAGGCAAAATGCCAAGGTCAATGTTGTTGTTGTTTTGAACAGAGTCATTAGAGAGAACACGTGGTTAATGGGAGTCAAATGTTGTTGATCGTTCGAAGCAAAGTTAATGACACTTCCTTCCAGTTCGAGGCAGATTTTATGATCCAGAAATAGTATTTGTTATTGTTATTCGAGCCAAATGTTATGGGTTTCACGGAAAGAGATAATGACACTTCCTTCATGTTCGAGGCAGATGTTATGATCCGGAAATAGTAATTGTTATTGTTATTCGAGCCAGATGTTATGAGGGTCCCGGAAACAGTAAATGAATGTCTGACAGATGACGTCAAGTTAATTAATGACCTTGCATTTCCAAAGAGAATTGTCACCGAGAAACAGTTAGATCACACATGATGTCATGATTGATTGATTTGCACAAAAGGGGAATTAATTTGTTGTTCTATAGAGAATTGATTCACGAAAGAGAAATTAATTTGTTGTTTCTAACAAGAGAATCGTTTCCGAGCAGACGTATTGATCTTAGCGCGCGAAAAGGTTTCCAAATAATTTGAAATGCATTGGCGCAGAGATGCCAAACAAAGGGAACATGCCGAAATTCCGTTTAGGGTTAATTTTGGCGAAACTGTTTTAGCTATTTTATGGAACTATTTCGGCGAAACAGCTAGAGACATTTTAAAAGGTGATTTTTGAAGAGATTTTGGAAGAGGTTTTGAGTGTGGTCGTTATAATACACAAGTTGTATTTTAACAGTGTTGTGAGGTCCTCTACCCCAACCCCAAAGGCGTCTCATACCCCACCCCAACCCCCAAGGCAGCCCCCCGTCCTCAAAGGCCCACCCAGACCCCCAAAGGCCATCCCCGGGGCCCCCACAGGCCCAGCGAGCGCCCGAAGGACCAACAGGATCCCAAACGCCCGCCACCGGTCCCCAAATGTCCCC
>NW_028297966.1:0-8557 GCF_049724085.1 Artemia sp. Qi Xiang Cuo
GGGTCTAATTTTTTATTTCATATTTATGATCCTTTCTCAGGATGTCATAGGTATTTTTGAGAATACCGTGGATGATTTTCCCATGAAAAGTTCACCATAGCCTAAATTCCTCTTTTTCTCTTGAAATTTTCCCCGGACCATTTCATCCTCACTGAAAATTTCCCTTGACAATTCTCTTTAGAAAATTTTCTACTTAAATATAAATTTGATTAGATTTATTATCTTTTGCTCAAATAGTCCAAGAAATCTTAAAGAAATTTTTCCAAATAATAATTCCCCCCATAAACACTTCCCCATTGACAATCAGTCATATATTTCCAAATAAAAAAAATATATGTAGAATAGTTACAAATGGTGCTACTTTTCTGGCTTTCCCACCAGGGAAAATTTCCTCCCCTTATGAGAAAAATTCCCTTCCTACATATAAAAATTCACTAGCCAAGCTTCCCTCCAGAAAAACTATCCCCATCCCAATAATATGTTTAAAAGGTAAGTGAAGTAAATGTGACAGCAAAAGACCCATAAGATCTCAATTGGTGATTTTTCTTCCCAGGAGACTATTTGAGGTCAAAATACCTCAGAGACATAATTATTAGATCTTTGGACTTGGTTGAACAAAATAACTATTTCAAAATTTTTATTAGGTAACTTTGGGAGTAAAATAACGGGGGAGGGGGGGGGGGGGTAGCTGCCCTGCAATATATTAGCCACTTAAAATTGGGACTTGAACTTTCGATATACAATCAAATAAGGTATGTTTCAATCTTCTAAGACGACTGGTTTGACACGATAACCCCTGGAATAAAAAACAATTACATACATACACAAAAAACGCTTCCGTGATCTATCTATTGACAAAAATACAAAATTCCACATTTTGTACAAAGATTCTTGATACCTTTAGAGCAGGGTTTTCTGATATTCTGAGTCCGAAAGATTTATTAAGATCAATTGATTTCTGAGGTGTGTTTTCCTCCTTTTTCAAAAATCGGCTAATTTTTAATGGGTAATATTTCCCAACCAACTTTTGATGATGACCAACCTTTATACCCAACTTTTGATGCGTAAAATTAAACTTGATAAATCTTATCCACTTTGAACAGGAATCAATATTAAATTTTTTTGGTTTATCTATTGTTATCAAGACACAGAGTTTCTGGCTATTACATTTCAAAGAGTTTCGGTTACTATTGAGCCGTACCACTCTTTATATACAGTTTGCTACCACGATATATTTGATAAACCAAAGTAAATAACTTATTGTTTTACTTTCTTTAAAGACTATGTTGATAAAAACAAACAGATATTAATAATAAAAACTTTTTCGACAACATATTTTTGAAAGAAATGCAAAGAGCTCCATTAAATGAAAAATAACCAGAAACAAGTCAAATAATCTTTCAGATCTAAAGCTACCACAAATAACAATATCAAATAAATAAGTTTAAAACAGACATATATTATAATGAATAACCGAGCTAAACTTAAACATGCTGAAAATAACATCATTTATTAAACAGAACAGAAATATGAAAAGAAATTTTGCCTATTTATTCCACAGTTTAGGAACCTGTTCTTAACAAATTATATTTTCTATATCATTTCTTATTTAATAAGTTCTAAAATGTAATTTTTACGAATGTTACTTTCTATAAAAAGTACCAACCTTCCATTTTCTGATCTATTAATCGGGTAGTTGGATTGGGATTAGATTGCTTGCTTGGATTGGGCTTCTCACATTTGATTTTCTAGTTAGTTCATTTGTGTTTTAGGTATTATAAGACAGCAATATATATATGTATATATATGTATATGCAGCTAAGTTCAGCCGCAAGCTGAACTTAGCTTGTGGCAGGTTTCAATATATGGAATTTCATTATCGCTTGTAATCTAGCTCAGACACTTTGAGCTTTTCTTGATTTCACGACGGTTCACCAGAGTGACCTCGGAGAATTCCGTACATGATCAAATCCTGGGAAGAACAATTTTCTTTTCTTAAAGTTGTGACCTATTTAGATCATTCTTGTGGCCATTAATTGTCAATTTGCCAGTTTTAAGAAGAAAAAACAGTTTAGCCGATTTTCAAGGCCAACCCCAAACATGGCTACGCGATAGGCCTGGATAAATCGACTCCTATTGTCACTTTCATTGTAACTGCAGACATTCTGAGCCTCTTCTTGATGTCATTGGCTTCATCGAAGGTTCGATACAACTATCATTGAATAAATACAAATTCTTTCTAAAATTGTGACCTTTCTAAATTGTGTTAGTGGCCAGAAATTTAAATATACAATTAAAAAAAACAAATAGGCAAAAAACATGCGCCAGGCTTTTATTTATGGAATCTCATTGCTTGTCTTCACAACAAGGACAACTTGAGCTTTTTCTTCATGCCATGACGAAAAATTCAGAAGTGGACCTTAAATTAGAAGTAATACCTTTGTAAAACTTTTTTTTATTGGACCTTTAACTTTTGCCACAACTTGCCCTTTGTCATTATGAAAGATATATCGTGGAACCTTTGTTTCTTTTCAATGTTGAAGTAGTGAGACAAACACTTCTTTATTTTTCCAACGATTTATTAAGTCCAAGTCTTTTGATATTCAAGGTTAAGGTAGGTATTGATTACCACCTTTGTTTCTTTTAATTTTTCTGGTGAGGAGGGGGACAAAAAAATTCTTCTTTTGCCTAGGCCTGTATTTTGTCATTATGAAAGACACATTCCCGAATATTTTCAAAGGTATGGTAGGCATTGATGACCTTATCCATGCCAAAACTCTAAACTCAATCATCATCGCTATCTTTTTCAATTTGTTTTGGTTTGTTCTATCTTGGCTTGTCATCATCACTATCATATTCAATTTTAACACGATTAGATATCTCGCTTTCCAGGTTGATTTTCATTGACTTGCTCAAATGTTCTGTGTCACAAGTCCTTTAACTGCGTGTGTCTTTGATTTTAATTTTTGGCTTGCTCTTATGCTCGGTGTTGCATGTCTTCTAACCATGTGTGTCTTTGCTCTTCATTTTCAGTTTTGACACGCCGCTGCTGTTGTTCTAACTGAGAGTGTATTTGCTCTTCATTTTCATTTTAGACTCACTCACATACACACTCGTTCACATAGGAGGAGCCCCCCCAGACTCCTTAGTTTTGATTCCAACAATTTTGCTCTAAGCTCCACCATTTCCAGGATTTCTTATGTAGCTGTCCCAGCGGTAATCTATGGCTGGTCATCGACACTAGCTAGTTTATTGTACGTTTTTGAGCAGTATTATTTGTACATTGGAAGGATAAGGTACATTGGAAGGATTGGAAGGCAATTATGAAATATTTCACGAAAGCTTGCGTATATACTGAAGTTATTATAGCATTGAAAAACTAATTTTTTTAACCTTAGCATTGTTTTATCGAAAGACTAAATCTAAATTGATGGTGTTCTCCAATCTGAGAGCTCGAATCTTATAGAGCTTTAAAAAGGTACCTGGAGTAAAGAGAAAATATTTTTTGTGGAGTTTGATTTAGTTTGTAAACGCCAGTGGAACAGTGAACATGAATTTTCTCAATAAAGCGTCTGTACATGATAGTGTTATTTTAGCATTGAATTCTTGCCACGATGAATATCAATACTATGAAACAAGCAGTATTGGGGTTTATATTGGAAATTTATGTGTTTAATTTAACGAAAATAATAACTTAAATTTCTTATGAGTGCCCAAGAATTTCCATCGTCCAAATAGTAGATATGCAAGATTAGTATTTCCAGAGAGCGTTCAATATCCTCCAGGTGTTACCTATGAAAAGATAATGGAATAATAGACGATGAAATAGCAAGTAAAATAAAAAGGGTTTTGACAGATAATATATATAATCAATATAAAGATGAATTTATGAGAAAAAAAGTGACTAGAAATATTAAGAGTTATAGTGATTGTGAATAACGAGATACAGTCATTGAACGTAGTAAAAGGAGTGATGAAAAGTACGATAAATTTATGGATGAGACTTAAAAGAAAATGTCTATAAGCCAAGATTGAGCAATGTATATTGTGTTGAATATGAACTAAGAGAAGAAAAAAAGTGTCGTATTAAGAGACAACATAATGAATTACTCTATTGAAGAGAATTTAAACATCCAAAAATTCTTCAATGATATCAATAATATGTAATATTGTACAGTATGTTGTTTCATTAAATTTTTCCTTTTGCATTGAATCATTATTATTCTTTTATTTTAGGATTAAGACTATTAATGGAATTTATAAAACCATAAAGAAATAATAGTTTTACAGACTAATAATGTTAATGATTAATAAAAAGTAATGAAAAAAAATGCAAAACATGGTAAAATAGCTAAAAAGCAAATAGTTATACGATGTTAATCTTACAAAGCATTTTGACAGATATGGCTGAGTGTAGGAGTGTAAGCAAAGTTGAAAATAAGGTTAGAAGTGTTAAAGGAGTTCACGATGTGTTTAAGAAACCTAACTGTATGTCCCCCTTGAAAAATCCCAGAAGGGCACAAACGGGGGTTATGGACACTTTTCCTTAAAAAATCTTCAAATCTTAAAAAATTGTGCGCATATTCAGTATTGAACATAAAATTCTTGAAAAACAAAAAACTAAAGAAAAAAAGAGCTGAAAATGTAAAACAGAATCTTAAAGTGGGAATTATAAAATATAAAGCAAAATGGACTAGTTCAGAGAAACCTGAACTGGGTGTCCCATCTTAAAACCCTTCTAAAATTTAGTTAAAAAAGAATGGGCTTCAAAAAACCTTTTGAAATACCTTGTGGAGGAACGAGCTCACTGGAATGGAAAAGTTAAGGTTTATGAGTTCAAAAATGCAAAAATTGTTCGGATAATCAATGTTTAACATAAAATTTACGAAAAAGATAAAAATTAGGAATGAAATACCGGAAAATAAAACATTAAAACATTCAAATTTGGAATTACAAAATATAAATAAAAAAGGCCTAATTCAAAGAAGGCCAAACTTAAAATCTTTTTTAAATTAAGTGAAAGTGAAGGGTGCTCGAAAAAACTTTGTGAACAATCCTGTTTGGGAAGATCCTCGCTGTAATAGAAGAGCTCAGGTTTATTAATTGAAAAATAAAAACATTTGGAAAAACAGTTGAAAATAATAAAATTGAAAAAGCCTTTTATTAATTAAAAATGAAACTGCAGCCAAGCTCTTGAACCCTAGACGGGTCAACGTTCTAAGACAAAGTGGCAAAATCTGAGTTTGATCAATTTGAAAAATAATAAAATTGAAAATAAAATTATATTAAAAAAAAATTAAAACACTGTCAAATTCTCAAAGCCTAGAAGGGATATTCCTCTAAGACATAATCGCAAAATCTTACTTATATCACTCCAGAAGATGATAAATTGGAGAAAGCCTTATATTAAAGAAAAATGATATCACGGTTAGTAGAATGCATCGTCTGGATTCTAGCCAATTATGTTCCTTCCGGTGTTATTTGCCCACTTTACGTTCCCTGTCACCTTTCCAAGGAAGATTACCAGACTGGTTATTTGACAGTGTGAAAAACCCATACCTTTGACACTGTATTTACGCGTGAACATTTTAAAAATCTAATCTGCCTTGAAAACAGTTTGATGTGTTCGGGGAATTTACGTTCCTTGGCGTTTGATTGACATTTGCAAAAAAAGGGGTAATTAGTGATAGGATAATTTTTTAACATGAAATCTTTGAATAAAATATTTTTGGAGCATGTACTTGACGATGGAGAAAAAGGGTTAAGGTGATTAGCAATTACGAGCGGGGATTCCCTGCGGTTTTTTATTTTAATCGAAAACTAGAGATTTTCAAATTGCGTATTTAGGAATTGTTTTGATTGACGTTTTTGCAAAAAGGGATAAGGAATTCGCAAATTGGACACTATGAACGATATTAATTATTGTTTTGAATAATAGGAGTGTGATTGATTCTAATTAGTGATTGGATAATTTTTTAACATGAAATCTCTGAATAAAATATTTTTTGGGGGAGATGGGTTGATTGTGTACTGTATAATACACAAGTGACGTTTGAACAGTGTTGTCAATTGAAAATAGTGTCTAACGTTTTAGTATACTAAAAAGTTGATACTAAGAGAGATGTAGATGGTAAGAAAAGAATTTTAATAAAGAAATTCAGAACAAACCTTAGAAATCCTTGCAAATCAAGTAGTAAGGTGTATGTGAGTACGAACCATCAGGGATCATAAGCACCCACGACACTAACCAGCAGACACATCAACTCCGCAAGGGTCCCTTACCCCCAAACTCGTTGGGCACCCCGTCCCTCCAACTTTTTGGTCCCCCCCTTCTCCCCTTTTTTTTTGATTTTTTTTTAACATGATATATTTTTTTCAACTTCTTTTTTTACATGTCTTCGAATGAGATGAAACAAATTTAAATTCAGTAGTATTCTGTCGTGGTTTACCTTGTCACAGTTACATTCTCTTGATTTTTCAAAGTTCGACACATAAGCGGAGGAAGTGAGAGAGAGACAAACACACGCTGCACTCTTCGTGATGGATTCACTGACACAGCAAACTCACCAATGACAGGCATTTGTGGATAGTGCAAACTCCCGTGCCTCGAGTGCGCAGTCATAAGGAGAGAGATATCCAAAAAAGTTGGGCTGATCTAGGTTCACTTAGAGTGGCGCGCCACTCTAAGTGAACCTGGATCAACCCAACTTCTTGGATATCTCTCTCCTTATGACTGTGCGTCTGAGCGAGAGTTTGCTCCTATCCAAATGCCTGTCATTGTTGGTTTGTATGCTGCGTGAATCCATTTATTTGTATGTGTTTTTTTGTCCCTCTCTCTCTACCCCCTCTCCCTCCGCTTATGTGTCTGGGCGGGTGTTTGCCTATCTCTAAGCCTGTTATTGTTGCTTTGTATGTCTGAATCTATATATTTGCATGGGTTTTCGTCTCTCTCCCTCTCCGGGCCTAAGTGTCTTGGTGCATGATTGCCTATCTCTGTGTCTGCCTTTGTTGGTTTGTATGTGAGAAACTATTTACTTGTGAGAATTTTTGTCTCTCTTACTTCCTCAACTTATTTTTCTGGGTTGATGTTGGTCTATCTCGATGACAGTGATCGTCGCTTTGTACGTCAAAGTCCATAAATTAATATGCGTTTTTTGTATCTCACACTTCATCTACATATGTGTCTGGGTGGGTGTTTGCTTATCTCAGTGCCTGTCCCTGTCAGTTTATATGGCTGACTCCATATATTTATATGTGTTTTTGACTTCATCACTTCCTCTTCTTATGTGTCTGGGTGGATGTTTGTCAATCTCAATGGCTCTGTATGCTGGCTTGTTTATCAAAATCCATAAATTTACGTGTGTTTTTGTCCCTCAAACTTCTACTGCTTATCTGATTGGGCAGATGGTTGCATATCTCAATGTCAGTTTGTACGTTAGAATCCATACATTTATACGTGTTTTTGTCTCCATCACTTCCTCTGCGTATGTGTCTAGGCGGGTGTTTGCCTATATCAATGTCGGTTTGTGCCGTTTTGTATGACTGAATCCATTTATTTGCATGTGTTTTTGACTCTCTCACTCTCCCTTCCTATGTGTCTGGGCGGTCGTTTGCGTATCTCAATGCCTGTCTTTGTCGATTTGTATGTCAGAATCTATACATTTATAGGGGTTTTTGTCTCTCTCACTTCCTCTGCTTATGTGTCTGGGCGGATGTTTGCCTATCTCAATGCCTGCTTTTGTCGGATTGTATGTCAGAATCCATATATTTTTGTGTTTTTTTTTCTCACTCACTTCCTCTTCTTATGCGTTTGTGAGGGTTTTTGCCTATCTTAATGCCTATCTCTGTTGGTTGTTATGCCTGAATCAATATATTGCATGTGTTTTTGTCTCTCTCACTCTCCGTGCCTATGTGTCTGGGCGGATGTTTGCTTATCTCAGTGACTGTCTTTGTCGATTTGTATGTCAGAATCTATATATTTATACATGTTTTTGTCTCTCTAACTTCCTCTGATTATGTGTCTCGGTGAATGTTTGCCTATCTCAATGCATGTTTTTATCGGCTTTTACGTCAGAGTCCATGTATTTATATGTGTTTTTTGTCTCCCTCACTTCCTCTGCTTATGTGTCTTGGTGGGTTTTTGCCTATCTCAATGCCTGTCTCTGTCGGTTTGTATGTCTGAATCAATATATTTGCATGAGTTTTTGTCGCTCTCGGTCTTCTTCCCTCTTTGTCTGGGCAAATGTTTGCTTATCTCAGTGTCCGTCTTTTTCAATTTGTATGTCAGAATCTATTTATTTATATATGTTTTTGTCTCTTTCACTTCCTCTACTTATGTGTCTTGGCGGGTGTTTGCCTATCTCAATGCCTGTCTCTGTTGGTTTGTATGACTGAATCAATTTATTTGCATGTGCTTTTTTCTCTCTCCCTCTCCCTGCCTATTTGTTTGGGCGGACATTTGCTTATCTTTATGCCTGTCTTGGTCAATTTGTATGTCTGAATTTACATACTTATAGGTTATTTTGCCTCTCTCATTTCCTCTGCTTATGTGTCTGGG
>NW_028297967.1:0-8548 GCF_049724085.1 Artemia sp. Qi Xiang Cuo
GAAAAAACTATACTAATTAAAAACGAACGATTTTTTTTAATATTAAAAAAAGTAAAAGTAAAGAGCTATGTTAAAAAGAAGACGAGCAGAAATATTTCATATAATTCAAAGCTAAAACGAACATAAATTAAAATGAATGATCATGTCAAACCTAAGACGAACAGAAATTACCGAACACATGGGTAGGACTTCTACTGGCTTTTTAACATTTTTAAGAAAAAAAAACACAACGCATTGAATGTCTAATTTTCGTTCCTCCTTTTCTAGGAGCTTAGAGCAGCTTTCGACCAAGAAGGAAAAGGATGGGAGCTTACGATTGCAGTTCCAGTTGCAAAATTCAGATTGCAAGAAGGTTACCATGTACCTGAACTATGTCAGTAAGTAGGATTAGCGATATGCAAAATGGACGAAAAAGGCATAACACTAATAGTCTATACTAAAGATCATTCAGAGTCAAACTCTAATTTCCGAGGTAGAAAATCTTTTGATATTAAAAATGTTTTTGGAATACTGATAGCTTTCATTGATAGATTAAGCAGTGAAAACTTTGCTTACTTAAAACAATCAGATACAAACAAACTATATAATATGAAAAAACTGGCTGTGATACTACAGATATTTTATCGGGTTTTGCATAGTTTTTTTCATACTGATTTCATTTCTTAGAAAGAGTTTTCAGCTTGAAGTATTAGTTTTCTTGTAACTGAAACCGATTATTTTTTTACTTTTAGTTCATTTTTAAATTTAAACTTTTGTTAAACTTGCTTATATAACTTATTTCTATTTTTTTTTTTTCGGGTCGCCATGACACGATAAGGGCATTGCATGCCACAACTGTGAAGAGATGCTTCATGACTTTACTTTTTGACAACATGTTATCATTTTTGTCTCACAAATACAATTGACATCGATATGAAAAATCAACGTAAACTATTCACTCTAACCCCCCATCAGCTATCCGCTCTCAAGCACTACCAAATCAGCTTCCTATACCAACTTTTATGAAATATGAAGAGTCAAAAGAAGAAGGTAGCAACAGTAGTGGTAACTCTGACAAATCGATGTATGATGATAGAACTTCAACTGAAACACATGGCAAATGTCAATAGTTTAATCAATCCGAACCAAATGACTTGGCATGATAATTGGAACTCTCCAAAAAACATAAGAGGTATTTGCATCCACATTGAAAGAAAACACTTGTTAAATAGATATGTACGAATTTTCTTCCACAAATATCGAGACTAGACTTAAATTCCCCTTCTTCACACAGGACAATCAACTTGTGAGTGGGTCTACGTACTTGCTGCATTGGGTGTTACTTATTATTTTTCAGCGGAATGAAAATCTCTTATTAACAATTTAAATCGTAGTCTAAATTGCGGTCTATAGAAGGAGCAGCTCCAATTGGACATTCAGTTACGTTGAAAGAAAGCAAATATTGTGGGCACAACCAGATCATTCGTATGAATTTAATAATGTTTCATTCCCTTCTCGGTCACCAAAGAAAATAAACCAAAAAATTCCATGTTTCACTTGAATGCAGGACAGTAGAGCCAGAGAAAAATATTACGATAAAAAAGAATGATCGATTCATAAGAAACCTGAAGCGAGAACACCAAATTTCATCCTTAATCCAATAAAATAAAAAATAAACAATTTTTTTCAACTGAAACTTAATCCAATAAAATAAAAAATAAACAATTTTTTTTTCAACTGAAAGCAAGGAGCAACATTGAAACTTAAGACGAACAGAAATTATTACGTATATGAAGGGGGTTGTCCCTTCACGCTAAAATGTTTTAGTACTTTCAAAAGAGCTTCATATTGTTCTAATTAAACGCCCTTGTGTTTCAGGAGTCACTCTTAAAGGATTTGGTCAAAATTCAAACTTTAGCGTAAAGAGCGAGGTGCTGAGGAGGGGGACCCCCTTGAAATACGTAATAATTTCTGTTCGTTTTAAGTTTCAATGTTGCTGCTTACTTTCAGTTGAAAAAAAACTTTCTTTTATTTTATTTCCAATAGTTTTTTTAATAATGCAAAGAAATCTGGGTGTGCCTCCACGGATAAATACCCCTTCCCACGGATTTATCCTCTTGACAATTCAATCTCGGTGAAAATTTACCCCGAACAATTACCTATCTCCACGCGTAAAATTGAGACCGAAAAGAGAAAGCAAGACAAAAAAGCAAGTTGGTATAGGAAGTAAACTTCCCTCCTCATGGAAAATTCCGTCGGGGAAAAACCCCTCAGCAGAAAATTTGTTGCCCCGCCCGAAAATTTATGCATACTTCCCAATAACAAATACTACGCGTAAACAATGGAGGAATTTAACAACTTAAGGACCTTTCCCCTAGGGCTGTGGAGGGATTACGTTATATCCAAAGACATAGTAATTGGGCCTTTCAACTATGATGAACAAAATGGCTATCTCAAAATTTGATCGGACGATTTTGAGAATAAAGGGGCGAGAGAGGGGGTCTAGTTGCCATCGAATCTTTTTGGTCACTGAAAAAGGGCACTAGAGTTTTAAGTTCTGTTCCACTGAGCCCTATCCCAACATTCTAGGACAACTGGTTCAATAAAATCACCCCCAGGGGAAAAAAAAAATAAATAAACACACATCCGTGATCTTTCTTCTGACAAAAAAATAGAAAATTTCTCACTTTGGCAGATAGGAGGTTAAAAAACCTCTACATTAAGGTTCTTTGATACGCTGAATCTGGTGGTGTGATTTTCATTAAGATTCTTCAACTTTTAAGGGGCATTACCCTTTTTTTCAAAAATAAGGCAAATTTTCTCGGGCTCGTAGTTTTAAGTTCTGTTCCAATGAGCCCTCTCCCAACATTCTAGGACAACTGGTTTAATACGGTCACCCCTAGGGGAAAAAACAACAAAAAAAAAACAACAAATAAACACAAATCTGCGATCTTTCTTCTGGCAAAAAATAGAAAATTTCACACTTTTGCAGATAGGAGGTTAAAACCTCTACATTAAGGTTCTCGGATAAGCTGAATCTGATGGTGTGATTTTCATTAAGATTCTTCGACTTTTAAGGGGTATTTCCCTTTTTTTCAAAAATAAGGCAAATTTTCTCCGGCTTCTAGCCTTTGATGGGTAATACTAAACTTAATGAAACTTATATATTCGGAATCACCATAATAAGCCAATTTTTTTATATATCTACTGGTATCAATTTTTTTTTAATTTCGGTGACTATTGACCCCCGTTGATTCTTACTTACAGTTCGTTACCACAAACTGTTTGATAGTTAGTTGGAACCACATAATTTTTCCGCTTCTTCACATTAAGCTAGTTCTAATGAAACAAGTTGAGACAACATTAAAAAAGGATGGAGAGTACTTCCAGAGATTACAAGGCTGCTGTTGCTAGAAAGCTATCAGAATCCCAAACGATGGTTCTAATACGAGATTGCAGCTTCATTTCTTGAGTAGTAGGCCTAATCTGTGTCAGTTCGCGGAAAACTCGTGTTCAGCAAATGATGAACAAGGTAAGCACCTCCACAACAGACAAAATAAATTGAAATTATAATAAGTGAAACTAGGATTAATGGCTGATTACTGCTGAACAGTTAAGCATGACTGCCCAGAAGAACCCCAAATTTCTACTGCAAAAGAAAAATTATTTGGAAATTTCTATTGACACCGGTCCCAATTATCATCTTTGTAATCAGTTTGGAATTAATGTGTTGTATGTGTAAGGGAAAGAGCACTATGATAATAACAAGAATATTACCTAAAAACAAATTTGCATAAATCAGGATAGCTTAGGAGAAAATGAAGCAAAGTGAAATTTGCGGTTAAAAGACACGCGACAATGGGCATCACAACGATTTGTAAATGAAAATGATGCACACCAAAATCTGCGGTTAGAAGACGAGCGATAGCGCTTTTTTAATAGTTTGACTGGTCTTTAATCAGAGCCGTTCTGACGTGGAGGGGGGGGGGGGCAGAAGCACCGAGGCTAATTTTGCCCCTAGGTGAGCAACCCTAAGAGCAGCTTTGTCTTCAATAGCAGTCAAAAGCCAAAAAGTACTTTTTTTTTGCTTTATCACTCTCCTGTAAAGCATAATGCTTTAGAATCATTACAACCTAGATTTGAAAGCAGCAATTAGATAAACATGTGCTTTAACACAAAACAATTTACATTTCAGGCTGCTAGACGCAGTTCATACTATGACATACGACCTTCGAGGCAATTGGGTAGGTTATGCCGATGTCCATAGTCCCTTGCATATGAGACCAGGTTTGGATCAATGGTCATACGAAAAACTTAATGTGGTAAATATACTTTCATAAAATTAATTTTTTGTCCCAAGTCATACAACACCTTATGAATTTTGTACCAGAAAATGTTGAAGTTGAACATGTTTCTACGAACAACGAAAGATACAACGAAAAGAGACGTTGTTGCTACTGTTCTTGGGCAAAGAAAAGATACTTGCTTTTTCAGAGGCAAGGGGGGAATGCGAAAAAAATCTGAAGAAAACAAGAATTTTACTGAATTTTTAATTTTTCTGACACGTATGTTTTGAATTTTCGTGCTACACGGTTTCTGTGGCATCTTTGTCCTCCCGGAGTGACCTCTACTTGGTTTTAATTCAAGAGTATTACTAGCCGAAAGGTTAATATCTTCTTAACCGAAACCAAAGTGCGCATCTGATACTTTTTCCTGAAATAGGATTACCGGGCTCAGCCATTTGCATAGGAGGATTTCCCTCATAAAGATGGCTATGATTAAGATAAATAGATCTCAAACACCTCTTGACATTATTTCGTGCATACTATAAACTATCTACCGACAGAATTGCCACCAACTGCAAAAAATACAACCGGAAAACCCTCTAAAATATAAAAACAAATATAAAGCAGGTCTACTGTCGGCATGTGTCCGCATGGTGGATCGGGAGATTTTGGGATTTTTCATTTGAATTGTCATGGCCTAAATATGACATTTGATTTTTTAGTGAATTTAGCTAAACTTAATCTTTTCCTTGTGCTTGCTTTGACGGAGACCTGGTTGAGGGACCAAAATTTTGCTCTTTTATATTTACCTGGCTATGCTTTGTTTACTCGGAACCGGGAGGTACGTCAACACGGGGGTCTTGCGGCTTATGTTCGTGAAGATCTCCATGTGAGAGCCCGAGACGATCTAAGTGAATATAAGGAAATGGTGCGTGAAACACTAGTATTACAAGCTAAATTGAATAATGTTGATACATATTTAGTAATTGTATACAGGCCTCCTTCTGGTTCTATTCAAGAATTTTTTGAGAATTTTCATGAACAGCTGGCAAGAGTACAAATTAGTAATAACCCTTGTATCGTTCTAGGTGACTTCAATATTAACATATTGGATATGGATTCTTTAGTGACTTCTCAGTTATTAAATTTGTATATGTCTTATGGTCTGTTCCCAACGATTAACATCCCAACTAGAGTTTCTAGGACGTCTGCAAAACTTATGGATAATATTTTTTCCAATGCACCTTTTAGATCGCCAGGAGTTCTTGTAAATGTGGAATCTGACCACTTGGGTGTTTTTGCAGAATTTGAGGTATCTATCCCTAAGTGAGAAACTCCTGAACAGAGTAAAAAAGATGTAGTTTTTGATCGTAGTGCCCTGTTGAAACTAAAAAAGAATTTGGATCACATTGATTGGGTATCTCTGTTTGGAAATGAGAGTGATGTAAATATTAAATGTACACTCTTTTATGGTAAGCTTTTAGAAGTGGTTAAGGAAGTGGGTGCGGTGAAGAATTCGAAAGGTCGAAAACATTGTGGGAGTAAGCCATGGATCACGCACGATCTTCTTCGAAAAATAAATGTAAGAGATAGACTGTTTAAGTCACAAGCTTTAAGACCTACGGATGAGAACAAAGAGCGGCACCGTGCTTTTCATAATGGTTTGAATAATCTCCTCGTGAGGCTAAAAAAAAATATTTTAGTATGAAGTTTAAGGACGTTGAAGGTAACCCGTTGAAAACTTGGCAAATAATCGATAATGTTATAGGTCAGCGGTCAAATATTCTACCAACTGAAGTGACTGTTAATGAGGTTATAATTGCAGATGGTACTGGGATATGTAATGAGTTTCTAAATCATTTTTCTTCAATAGGCCTAAAAATAGCCGAGATGATTTTCCTCATCTCCAGAAGACCCACCCTTTGGATCTACTCTACCATCTCCTGCAAATGTATCACTATATCTAAAGATGATTACATTAGATGAGTTAAGGGATATTATCATGTATGAAAAATAGTTCGTCCGGTAGTGACCTGGTGAGCCTAAAAATACTGAAATGTATTTTCCCTTGTAAATCTGGTGTTTTGACATCACTGATTAATGATTGCTTCCGTCAAGGAAGGTTTCCAGATTGTTTAAAAAAAAGCAAGAGCGAAACCGGTTTAAAAAGGTGGTGATAGAAACAATTTGGGTAATTATCGCCCAATATCAGTCTTGCCAGTTATTTCTTGTCTTATTGAAAAATGTTTTAGAAATTGGTTGACCCATTTTTTAGAGAAGTTTAGTTTTTTGAATAATAATAAGTTTGGTGTAAGAAAATACAGGAATACAGAGGATGCAGTGAAATTTTTGACTAGTATAATTAACATAGCTTTAGATGAAGGATTTAAGGTTGGTTCAGTGTTTCTAGACCTACAGAAGGCTTTTGATACAGTTGACCATGGCCTACTCCTGGAAAAATGCGAGGTCTATGGGATCCGAGGTAAAGCTCTTGACCTTATACGGAGTTTCCTTAGTAACCGATACCAGTTTGTAGAAATGACTTGTATACAATCAGGGCCCCGCCCAGTGGTTTATGGTGTCCCGCAAGGGTCAGTTCTTGGTCCGATTCTTTTTATTATTGTTCATTAATGATATGCATAATTGTATCCCAAGTTGTTGTTTTAATGTTAGTGATATGGCTAAAAAACCCCAAAATGAGACGGTATCATTATTTGCTGATGACACAGTTGCTGTTAGTACCGCGAAGACCGAAGAATTGCTTCAGACATCGATGAAAGATACTTTTGAAAGGTTAAATTCCTGGTTGAGGGTAAATAGGTTAAAGATTAATCTGGGTAAGACTAATTTTGTTATTTTTTCCCGTTCATCAGATTTTTATTCATGGATTAAGGATATTGTAACACAGTATGAAACTTTAAAGCGGGTGTGTTTTTATAAGTACCTGGGGGTTTATATTGGTGAAGTTTTATCATTCAAGCGCCACGTACAGTATGTTTGTAAAACTGTGTCTCGTAGCCTGGGTATAATGAGAAAACTTAAGCATTTTTTCCTCCTTTTGTTATGCGTCTTCTTTATTTTTCCCTTATCCATCCATATATATCGTTTGGCTTGGAACATTTCCTTCTATTGTTCGGCCAGTACGAGTTCTACAAAACAACGCTGTTCGGCTGTTAGATGGCCTACAACCCCGGGATTCAGTACGAAAAGCGTATGAACGTGTAAAGATATTACCAGCTTCCGGATTACGGGAGTTGTATACACTTCTATTCATTTTTAGGATTCAGAGGGGTATAAACTCCCCGTGTTTTGATTGCTTAGCAAACCTTAGATCTCCCGTCCATGATTATGATGGTAGGTCATCTGTAGAAATTAATATTCCGCTGGTTGTTTCGGCCCGATCGATGTTTTCTTTGCTTCATAGGGGGATCAGAAGTTGGAACCATCTTGATGAAAATATAAAAAATATAGGTGATATTTCTTCGTTTAAGATAGTAATTAGTTTTTTTTATTTTATTTATTTATTTTTTTTTTTTTTTTTTTAATACATTGGTAAATATTTATGGCTCCTGGAGGTGATGATTATGATTATGAATATGATAGTAAATTTAATGAAAATGTTAAGGTGTAAGGTTTGTGGTGCTGTTTGGAGACTGTGATATAGATAGGTTGTTTTTGTTGTTAGTTTTTTTTTTTATTGTTTTGTTATGTTAGTGTATTTTTGCCACCCCCTTGGACAAGTTTTTACTTCTTGGGGTGGTTAAATTGGGATGCTATTTCTTTTACTTCTTGGGATGTTAAATTGTTTGTTTGTTTAGAATAAATCTCTCTCTCTCTTACTATCGTAAAACATTGAAGCTATAGAAGATCGATTTTGTGCAGGTAAAATCTTACAAAAACTCCAATTGTTAATTTTTGAAGCAATCTCTTTAATTCAAGCAGGATATCTGTTTAAATGTATTCTTTATTTCAGTAAAGGGCAAATGATACTCTTCCCTTTAGATAATTTTTTGGTCCAGCATTCCCACTCTTACTTTGGTAGTTTCTACTCGTTTTAGGTTTGACTTCATTATTCATTTTAATCTCTACGCATTTTGAGCTTATTCGTACAAATTTCTACTCGTTTTAAGCTTTAATTGATTGTGCAGTTAATTTAATGCTCATTACAGGTTTTAATTTATTCATTCATAATAATTTCTGCTCCTTGTAAAAGCGACTTACAATACGACTGTATTCAATTCAATTTCAATTCAATTTTATTCGAGAAAAAACATAACTTAAAC
>NW_028297968.1:0-8546 GCF_049724085.1 Artemia sp. Qi Xiang Cuo
ATATTCCAACTCTTGCATTTCAATGAAAGAAATTCAAAATGAACTTTGAAAAATCATGAAAATGTAACTGTGACAGGTTATACCACAACCAAACACTATTTAAATATTTCAACTCTTGCATTTCAATTTAATAAATTCAAAATGCACTTTGAAAAATCAATAAAATTTAAGTTTTAAAATGTAACACAAAAACAAACCAATAATGAAATAGACAAAATCTTGCATTTCAATGAATGAAATAAAAAATTAACATTGAAAAATCACGAAAATGTAACTTTGACAAGGTAAACCATAACCATACACTATTGAAATATTACAAGTCTTGCACTTCAACGAAATAAAATCAAAATTAACTTAGAAAAAAAATGAAAATGAAAATGTGACAAGGTAATCAATTCAAAATAGCTTATCAAATATTACAACTATTGCATTTCAATGAAATAAATTCAAAATGAACTTTGAACAATCAATAAAATGTAACTGTGACAAGGTAAACCACACTCAAACACTACTTAAATATTCCAACTCTTGCATTTCAACGAAAGAAATTCAAAATTAAATTTTAAAAATAAAGAAAATTTAACTGTGACGAGGTAAACCGAAACCCAACACTA
This sequence comes from Artemia sp. Qi Xiang Cuo, assembly GCF_049724085.1. NCBI lineage: Eukaryota > Metazoa > Arthropoda > Branchiopoda > Anostraca > Artemiidae > Artemia > Artemia sp. Qi Xiang Cuo. The sequence continues at coordinate 615 of NW_028297968.1, forward strand.
CTTAAATATTCAAACTCGGTATTTTAAACTAAATAAATTAAAATTTACTTTAAAAAATAAAGAAACATTAACTGTGAAAATGTAAAACACGAACAAACCAAACTTAAATATTACACCTATTGCAATTAAAAGTAAGAAATTCGAAATGAGATTTTAACAATCCAGAAAATGAAACTGTTAAACGGTAAAACATGAAAAAACACTACTGAAATACTCCAACTCTTGCAATTAAAAGAAATAAATTAAAAATGAACTTTTAAAAAACACGAATATTTAACTGTGACAAGGTAAACAACGAAAAAACACTACTGAAATAGTCCAACTCTTGAATTTCAAAGAAATAAAAACAAAATGACCTATGAAAAATCATTAACATGTAAATGTGATATGTTATAAAACAGACAAACACTACTGAAATAATTAAACTGGTGAATTTCAAAGAAAGAAATTTAAAATGAACATTGAAGAATCAAGAAAATGTAGCAGTTACAATGTAAACCACGCCCAAATACTTCTGAAATAGTTCAACTCGTTCATTTCAATTAAATGAATTAAAAAATATATTTAAAAAATAAATAAATTGTAAATGTGACAAGGTAACCCACAAGCAAACAAGACTTAAATATGCAAACTCTTGATTTAAATCTAAATACCTTAAAAATTAATTTTTAATATAAATAAAATTTAGCTTTGACAATGTAAAACTCAAGCAAACACTTATGAAATATTACATCTCTTGCTATTAAAAGAAATAAATTCAAATTGTATTTTGAAACATCACTAAAATGTAACTGTGACAAGGTAAACCATAACCACACACTACTGACATAATCCAACTCTTTCATGTCAACGAAATATATTCAAAATTAACTTTGAAAAATCAAGAAAATGTAACTGTGACAATGTAAAACACAATCAAACACTACCGAAATATTTCAACTCTTTCATTTCTACGAATGAAATTCAAAATGAACTTTGAAAATTCAATAAAATGTATCTTTGAAAAGTTAAACCACAACCAAACTCTATTGGAATATTACAACTCTTGCATTTCGACGTAATAAATTCAAAATAAACTTTGAAAAATAAAGAAAATGTAACTCTGATAAGTTAAACCACAATCAAACTCTACTGAAATATTAAAACTATTGCTTTTCAACGAAAGACATTTAACTTGAACTTTGAGTAATAATGAAAATGTAACTTTGAAAAGTTAAACCACAACCAAACACTTCTCAAATATTAAAACTCTTGCATTTAAACTAAATTAAATAAAAATGAACTTTTACAAATCAAGAAAATTTATCTATGACACTGTAAATCACAACCAAACACTCCTGAAATATTCAAACTCTTGAGTTTCAACGAATGAAATTCAAAAAGAACTTTGAAGAATCAAGAAATGTACCTGTGACAATGTAAACCAAAACCAAACACTACTGAAATAGTCCAAATCTTGCATTTCGAAGAATTAAATTAAAAAAGAACTTTGAAAAATCACGAAAATGTAACTTTGACAAGTTAAACAACAACATCACACTACTGAAATATTCAAACTCGTGCATTTCATTTATATAAATTCAAAAATAACTTTGACAAATAACGAAAATTTAACTTTGACAAGTTAAACCACATCCAAACACTACTGAAATATTCCAACTCTTGCATTTAAAGGACATAAATTCAAAATAAACTTTGAAAAATAAGTAAAATGTAACTGTGACATGGTAAACCACAACAAAACACTATTGAAATATTCAAACTCTTGCATTTCAATGAAAGAAATTCAAAATAAACTATGAAAAATAATGAAAATGTAACTGTGACATGGTAATCCCCAACCAAACACTAGAGAAATATTCCAACTCTTGCATTTCAACGAAAGAAATTCAAAATGAACTTTGAAAAATTAAGTAAATGTAACTATGTCAAGGTAAACCACAATAAAACACTACTGAAATATTCCAACTCTTGCATTTCAACGAAAGAAATTCAAAATGAAATTTTAAAAATTGAGGGAATGTAACTGTGACATGGTAAACCACGACCAAACACTACTGAAATATTCCAACTCTTGCATTTCAACGAATTAAATTAAAAAATGACTTTTAAGAATCATGAAAATGTATGTTTGACAAGGTAAACCACAACCAAACTCTACTGAAATAGTCCAACTCTTGAATTACAACGAAATAAATTCGAAATGAACTTTGAAAAAATTAAGGGAATGTAACTGTGACCTGGTAAACTCCAACCAAACACTAGTGAAATATTCCAACTCTTGCATTTCAACGAAAGAAATTAAAAATGAACTTTGAAAAATTAAGTGAATGTAACTGTGACAATGTAAACCGCAACCAAACACTACTGAAATATTCCAACTCTTGCATTTCAACGAAAGAAATTCAAAATAAACTTTGAAAAATCAAGAAAATTTAACTGTGACAAGGTAAACCACAACCAAACACTTGTGACCTCGAAAAACTCTTGATTTTCAACGAAAGAAATTCAAAATGAACTTTGAAATAATATGAATATGTAACTGTTACATGTGACAACGCAACCAAAGGATAGTGTAATTTTCAATAACATGATTTTAAGCTAAAGACCGACAAAATGAACTATCAAAAATTAAGGGGCAGTCCATTTTTACTGTTCCACATCCACAACAACCTCCATTCCAAAAAATACACTTTAATATAAAATAAATAAATACAAAAAGGAATCTCATAAAATTATGTAATGTAACTGTGACAGGGTAAACTACAACAAAACTCTACTGAAATATTCCAACTCTTGTATTTCAATGAAAGAAATTCAAAATGAAGTTTGAAAATTAAGGGAATGTAACTGTGACAAGGTAAACTACAACAAAACACTACTGAAATATTCCAACTCTTGCATTTCAAAGAAAGAAATTAAAAATGAAATTTTAAAAATAAATAAAATTTAAATGTGACAAGGTAAAAAACTACACAACATTTCTTAAATATTCAAAATATTGCATTTAAACGAAAGAAATTCAAAATGAACTTTGAAAAAATCAGACCTTTGGAGGGGGGAGGGGCCGGGGGCAGGGGGTCGTTCTGTGTCTCAATGCACAAAAAAAGTATAAAAATGGGGGAGGGAATGGGGGGGGAGAGGGAGGAGGAGAAAGAGGAGGAGGAGGAGGAGGAGGTGGGAGGAGGTGGGAGGAGGAGGAGGAAGGAGGTGGGGGAGGAGGAGGAGGAGGAGGAGGAGGAGGAGGGAGGATGAGGAGGAGGGAGGAGGAGGAGGGGGAGGAGGAGGAGGAGGAGGGCCGGGGAGGGCCTTTGGGGCACAGGGAGGGCCTTTGGGGCACAGGGAGGGCCTTTGGGTGTCTGGGTGACATTTGGGGACCGGTGGATGGCCTTTGGGACCCCGTTGGTCCTTTGGGAGCTCGATGGGCCTTTGGGGGCCCGGGGATGGCCGTTGAGGGTCTGAGGTGGGCCTTTGGAGGCGCCGGTGGCCCTTTGGGAGCTTGGGGGACCTTTGAGTGTCCGGGGGCAGTTGGGGGCCCGGGGGACATTTGGGGACCGGTGGAGGACCTTTGGGAGCCCGGTGGGCCTTTGAGGACCGGGGGCTTCCTTCGGGGTTGGGGTATGAGGATTGGAACCCTTTGGGGTTGGGGTAGAGGACCTCACAACACTGTTCAAATGAAACTTGTGTATTATAACGACCACACTCAAAACCTCTTCTAAAACCCTTTCTAAAATCTTCTTTCAAAATGTCTCTAACGGTTTCGCCGAAATAATCCCATAAAATGGATAAAACAGTTTCGCCCAAATAATCCCTAAACGTAATTTCTGCGTGTTCCTTTTGTATGGCATCTGTGCGCTAACGCATTTCAAATTTCTAGGAAACCCTTTCCTACGTTAATCTCTTCATCTCATAAATGTTCCTAGCTAAACTATTATGGTTTCGTTAGAATATCAATTTACCTCTCCGACTTAAAGCTCCGTGAAGCCGTATTTAAAAATAGGATTTCTATCTCTTTAGACTCCCGCATAATTCCAAGATGACAAGTGATGTCAATTATAATTCCTGACACTATAGATCAATGAAGCCCTATTTGAAAATAGAATATTAATTTTCTCTCTGTCCTAAAGAACGTTTATCCCTCAGACCTAAGATTAAAGAAGCTTTTATGTTTTCTTAATTCTCCCCTTCGTGAATCAATAATTTCCCTAGCGATTATGTAAATCAAGTTCACAGGTGCAATTTCTCAGGTTAGGCTAGCCACACAAAAAAGAAGACTTTTTTGTTTATAAATGTCCCCCTAGTTAATAAACAATGGCCCCGCGTTAGTATTCAAATCAAGTTCTCAGGACAGTCTAGACAAATAACAAAGAAGAAATTTTTTATACATAATATAAACCACGTAGCTCAAAAATTTCCCCTAGCGATAATGCAAATAATTTTCTCAGATCAGGCTAGCCAAACAATCTCGTAACATTCTGCGTCAAGCATGTCCATTCTCATTGAGAAAACCATAAAACAGACATGAATTGCTGTTGTCATCCTTAAATGTGACAAAGTTCCTGTTTTTCAAATTCTCACTGACAAAAACCATGAAAACAGACATAAATGTGAGAAAATTCCTGTTTTTCAAATTCTCACTGACAAAAACCATAAAACATCCATAATTTGATGTTGACATCCGAGAAAAACATCAAATAAATTGAACAACACACATATCCATCCATGAAAACAACCATAAATGTGACAAAATTCATGTTTTTCCAAGTGAGAAAATTCCTGTTTTTTCATTCTCAGTGAGAAAACCATAAACCACGTGGTAATGTCACGAGTAACACCCCCATCTCTACTGTCAGGGTATTAAACAGGATAGGGCTTGACACATATCCTTGTCGAACACCTCGAACAAGTATAATCGGTCTATCAGGTGATCCCCTGTCAGTCTAATTTTCACAAAACTGTCTGAGTACCAGAAAAATCAAAGTGCTATGACATTAGCATTCGCACCATACTCGATTAATTTCAGGAACACCTGAGACTGCACAACTGAATCGAATGCAGCTGAGATGTCTACGCTGCACATAAAGATCCCATTCTGCGGGCTTTGTCAATAGCTTTCTTTAAAAGCCTATGTACAAAACACTCAACTCAGGTTTCGGCGGAATCCGAACTGACGATAATCCAACCTACACTTCCCCGAAATTTTTGGAAGGAGCAGTAGCACGAGGACTTTACTGAGAACACTTGAAACGGTTATTGGTCTATATCATGTGCACTGATTTCGGTTTTTCCATTTTCTGCAGATATTTGACCTAATACCAGCACAATGGGCATGCCACTTCTGAGCAGGACCGTACCCAGGATTTTTTTGTGGGGGAGGGGGGGGGGGTTAAAAAAACTCATCAAATTTGTTTATATTAAATTTTTACAAGTCGTACAAACATTTTTTAGGGGGGCTCAACCCCTCCCCTCCATCCCTGGATACGGCCTTGCTTCTGGGCCTACGGTCCTGAGACATCTTTCTGCGTACGTGCTGGACTTTACACAACCCAAGACTATTATCATGAAAGCTTTTACCGAACATACAGAATAATCCAGCATAATTTTTATTTGATTGGACAATGTATCTCAATGTAACGATCCGATTTAACTAATATTTAAATCTAAGCTTTGCATGTTTTATCTTTGGCATTGCGTTTTTTAGATTACAAGGTTGTATTTTAATTAGATAAACTAACAAAGAGTATAATAATAGCCGAGGAGCTGACAATCTTTTCGCCAAGCCAATATGCAAATTCAACATCAAATTATTTTCTAGCAATCATTTATCATAATTATTTATAATTACATACGCAATCAATCAAAGTTATACATACGCAATATATTAATAAAATATACAATTAATTATATTCATTAATTATAACTGGTTTTAATTATAATTAATAAACCTATAATTATAGGTTCTTATTAGTTAACAATCATTTGCTATAACTTCGATGATATTGGCTCACAGAGGTGGGCAGATATGGTTACAAATTTCCCACAACAGCAAACATCTGTAGAAAAAAATACTGTAGAAAAAACTATTAAAACCCTGAGCTTAACAGATTTGTTTATGGCATACCGACTTGGAAGTCTGCTGATCAACCCTCAGAGTTGGGACTCAGCGCACCCTCACATACGTGGCACATCCTTACCTATGACGTCATTATTGAAGGTATTTGCAGTCTTTTATGGGTATATAGTATAGTATGCCTCTTGAGCTGCTTCGCGTCCCTTTGATTCAATTTCTCTTGATATCCGAGTCAACGTCCGGCTATATTGGCCCTTGCTATACACATCCAGACTGGTGTTGTATATAAGCCTCTGTATTACCTAGCCCCTTGGACAACTGAAGAAACAAAAGCCGCAAAGAAAGTGTTGAAGGTAATAGAAATTTAACTAACAACTAGACTTGTTTAAAAATTAATTATCTGGGATGTATAGCATAAAATAATAATACCTGTGCGACCTTTTGACTCCAGATTGGTATTAACAATGAACAGTGCCAAAGTGAAAACGACAGTCTGTAAAGTAGCACTCGAAATTATCCTTTGGTTCCAAAGAAATAAAATTCAAAAACTTCGATTTCCTCCCGTATTCCTGCTTTAAGCTATTTGTAGAAAAACTTTGGGCACTTAATAATTGGAATTTTGGAGAAGCAGGGGAAGGAATAAGGTCAGGTAAGACCAAAACACTTTTATTAGAATTCCTTCTACCGACATTAGACTGTTCTTTATTAGAATTTTATGGAGTTCGATCTATTCGACAACAGATTTTGCTGCAAATTCAAATAAACCATTTACAACAAATTGAATATTACAACAAGTGTTTATTCTCGCACAGCAGATTTGAACGGCTTTATTTGCAAAGGAAGAAAGTCTTAACTGCCAAGAAGCTTAAAATTGAATATTTTTGTGAACCTCTAATCTGAATAGAAACAACGACTTAACCCATAGGGAAGCTAAAAGCAATTTAATGATATCAGAATCCATTCTTCATTAATCCACTATTATTTGTGAAATGAATAGACTTGAAAAACGGTAGCCTCCACACAACCATGGCAAAACTGATGCTGTCCAAGTTTATCTTATGCGGACAATATTCTCTCCGCAAGCGCTAGATTAAGATCGATGTGGATTCTTGAAGTAATTCCCTGAATAAAACTCCGAAAAGCAAATCAATGAAAAGTTTGCGGTCATTTAATGCAACTTTAAGAAAAGCTCAAATGGGTCTTCACAATGTGACCAATAAAATACACGTTTGCCATTGGTTTCTTTTTTCCGCTAAGGTCTGTTTTTTTTTCGATGTTGGAACCGAGTTTTCATAGGGCTTTGCCCAATACTTGAATATAAACATCGGAATAATCAAACACAAACGCAGGGATTTGTTTGGCTCGGAGACCCGAATTTATCAAAACAGCAAAAATGGGCAACTAATACGAAACAGGTGCATTTTAAGATGATCTTCGGAGGAGGACCAAACCACTAGTCCTTCTCTCGCAATATTGCACATCTCTACCTTGACATATCTGTAATTTCAAAGTTGATCCTTGAAGTACACCAGAATGACAGAAACAACCCATGAGAAGATACTTACCAAAGACGGATCTGGGGGAATATCTTGGGGGGGGGGCAATGTGACAAGGCCGCCATAATTGACCAAATTGATAAGTTTATTAAAAAAGAGTAAGAAAAGAAAAAAAAACTGAATGAGGGCGTCAGAAAAATATTTATCGAAAAAAAGAACTAACTAGACTGTTTGAGCTAGAAGCTTGAAATTGTGTAGGGGAACACCAAAACAGCAATTTTCTTCCGTTCCTTGAAAATGATACATGTTTTTTTTTATGGAACTTTACGAAAAACGGATGGAGAAAGAAGACTTCAAACTATAACC
>NW_028297969.1:0-8533 GCF_049724085.1 Artemia sp. Qi Xiang Cuo
TAAAGCTTTTTATTGTTTAAAAAAATAGAGTTTTGAGAAAGTCAAACTTTTGTGTAAAGAGCAAGGTGTTGAGGAGGGAATAGTCCCTTTCATATACAGATTAATTTCTGTTCGTTTTTAGTTTTAACGTCCCTCCTTACTTTCAGTTAAAAAAAACTTGTTTTTTATTTATTTAATTTTTGAGCATTTTGAATTAATGCAGTTTTGATTTTGGCTCACCCTACATAAATAATTAAAACCAAATTTGCATATTAATTTTACTTTTGTTTGGTTAAATGGCTTTCTTGAATGTTGTTTAATTTTATTTACAAACGTTTTGATTAGTAATAAATATACATAACTTACAAAGTGACTGATCTAACAAACTTCTATATTCATAAATTTTTAATATGTATATTAGGGGGTTTGTTCCCTAGTCAATACCTTGCTCTTTACAGTAAAATTCGAATTTCATGCCTACAGAAGCCAGGCTAATGCATCTATAATCAAAACCCTTGCTTTTATCACATTTCTTGTATAGGTTTTTAATGAGGGTCTTCTCAAAATCACTAGGTAATCTTCACCATCTTCAGTAACTTATTTTGAACCTCACAACCACTATGTTTAAGAAACTCATCTACAATGCTATCTGCACCTGGAGTCTTATTGTTTTCCAATCCTTTTAGCACTGTCACTAATTCTTCCTCACGATTTTTTTCATTCTCCTCTATGTCTTTTCCTGTAACTCTATCATGATTTAGCCCATTCTCAAAATGTTCTGCCCATCTCTGTTTAACTCTTTTCTTATCAATAAATGTGACCCTGCTTCTATCTTTAACTTGAACACATCCACACTGAGTACTCCCTCTCAATTTATTAAAATGCAAGGACAATATCTTACTATTATGCAATCTAGCTGCATCTTCCAGGCCTTTGTCAATTTTATCCATGGCCTCCACTTCCATGTCCTTAGTTCCTATTTTAATGTTTTCTTTACAATCCTCTTATTTTCATATGATCTATCACTCAGATAATTGTTGCAAACCCCCCCCCCTCCTCCTCTCAATTAAATGTGAAGCATTTTCACAAATATTTGTAGCCAAGTTTCTAACTTTCCTCCTTAAGACATCATTAGCAACTTCAAAAACTATTACCCTAAAATTATTCCATCCATCTTCTACATAGTCAAATTTTCAACTCTCAAGTTTAATATTTCACTTTTCCTGGAAAGTTTCACTCCAATTCTCATCCTGGTCTACCAATGTCATAAGGTTTGGTAAGGTATACCCTTCCTAAATTTCAACTTTAGATCAACCCTAGACATTATCAGATGGTGACCTTTACTTTTAACATCAATAACAGCCCTCCTATATATCCTAATATCTTGTATTGATCCTGCCAGTCTTTGGCTTAGAATAACATGATCAATAAGGTCTTACAGTCATGTGAATACCATGTTAACTTATGTGCCATTTTGTGACCAAATACTGTATTAACCATAACTAGATTGTTATACCTGCAAAATTGCAACAGTCTGTAGCCTTTACTGTTTTCTTTTCCTACACCAAATATACGTAAGCTAGGATACCATCTAGCCCCATTTCTGCTGACTTGGACATTAAAATTTCCTAATAAAAACTTCATATTTCTACCTGGAACCCTGTCTATTTGTTCCTGTAGCTGTAAGTAAAATTCTACTGAGTCACTACTATCTCTGTCAATTGGTTCTACAGGGGCTTATAATTCTATAAATGATACTCATCACTTTTTAGCCATAATATGGGTGACTAGCGCTCTATTATTAATACCTTTCCAGCCTATACAAAATTTGGTAGCTTCCTTTTTCATATTGAACCCTACACCCTGTCTCCATCCTTCCTACCAGAGTAAATATAATTCTATATCACCTAATTTCATGTTTTCTACTCCTGAAATACAAGTTTCTGAAACTTGTAATAAGTCCAGTTTGAAGCATCTAAATTTTTAGTCAGAATGTCAATACAATAGTTGTGTTTTTAATATTGTGACATTCCAGTTGCAATTTTAATATTCTTTAAATCATTGAAATTATTTTGGTCTCAGGAAAAGCAATGGTCCCAGAACCAGTGCAGGATGGGAACTAACACATCTTCTCAAGTCTACACAAAGCACTTGAGCCAACTTAGAATTGAACAGCAAGAAGTTTCTGGGACCTCTAGTTGAATGGAGGCTTTGCACAATCCTGGGCCCATCTTAGTCAAGTTGAGGTAGGTACTTCAAAATACCTTCCCAGGATATACTTTGGCCTGTAGACCTATCCCTGAAAGTTTCATTTTCCCAACCTAACCCCTTTCCAAGATAGCCAAAAATAGCTTAAAGTTTTTTAATTTTACCAGATTTTAACATAAAATTTACCCCCAGCCCCCACCCCCTAATGTGCAAATATATGCCCTGAATTGGTATATATAGGGGTAGGGGTAAAATTCATTTCCAACAAAAATGATTATTATATTTGGAAAGAGCATAAAAAGGCATCAAGTGGTATGTTTACTTTATTTGTAAGTCAATAATATTATTTGCAAAAAATTTTTATCAAAAATGTTTGTCTGACTTGTAAAAACATAACAAAAATGGATATAAACAAATTTTTTATACATTTTTTGGGGTTTTTTGCATACCCACCCTCTGGAAAAAAATCTGAGTAACCCTCCCCCCTCAAAAAAAAATCATGGGTACAGCCTTGCTTCCTGGGAGATACTTTAGCCTTTAGACCCATCCCTGAAAGTTTCATTTTCCTAACCTAAACCCCTTTCAAAGATAGCCAAAAGTAGCTAAAGTACAATTTTACCAGTAAAATTCTACTTTAGCTACTTTTGGCTATCTTGGGAAGGGGTTAGGTTAGGAAAATGAGACTTTCAGGGATGGGTCTACGGGCTAAAGTATGTCCCGGGAAGGTATTTTGAAGTGCCTACCTCTACTCCTTCTCCCTCTAGAGGGTCCTGAAATTTGCCTACATGACAGGTCTATACCCATTGAAATTTTGACAAAACAACATTTTACCTTAATTTTCAGTGATCAGTTTCTTTTTCTCTGGCTTTAGCTCTGAAAATGCAATTTCAGTTATTTGAGCAGAATTTTAAGACATAGGCTATAAATAGTTTATTTCCAAAATTTAGGAAATGTATTTGCAAACCTTTAAAACCTTATAAATTGGGATTGAGCAAAGTTGTGAAGCTGAAAACAATTTTGTTGTAGGCTACTTCATTTAAGCAGAAGATCTATTTTGCAAGGTTTCGCTTCTATAACTCACATATTTTTAAAGGTCATCAAAGGTCAGGACCATCTAGAGGGAGAAGGAGTGGAGGTGGGTCCTTCAAAATATCTTTCCATGACATACTTTAACCTGTAGACCCATCCCTGAAAGTTTCATTTTCTTAACCTAACCCTTTTCTAAGATAGTCAAAAGTAGCTAAAGTAGAATTTTACCAGGTAAAATTCTACTTTAGCTACTTTTGGCTATCTTGGAAAGGAGTTTGGATAGGAAAATGAAACTTTCAGGGATAGATCTACAGGCTAAAGTATGTCCCGGGAAGGTATTTTAAAGCACCTACCTCCACTCCTTCTTGCTCAAGAGGGTCCTGACCTTTGATGACCTTTAAAAATCTGTGTGTTATAAAAGTGAAACCTTGTAAAATAGATCTTCAGCTTAAAATGAAGTCCAGCAAAATTGTTTTCAGCCTCACAACTTTGCTCAATCCTGATTTATAGAGTTTTAAAGATATGCAAATACATTTCCTAAATTTTGAAAATTAACCTTGATATGGCTTAAAATACTTCTCAAATAACAGGAATTGCATTTTCAGAACTAAGGCCAGAGAAAAAGAATCTTATAACTGAAAATTAAGGTAAAATGTAGGTTTGTCAAAATTTCAATAGGTATAGACCTGTCATGTTGGCAAAATTCAGAATTCTCTAGATGGAGCAGAAGAGGAGGCAAGTACTTCAAAATACCTTCCCAGGACATATTTTAGCCTGTAGACCCATCCCTGAAAGTTTCATTTTCCTAACCTCACCCCCTTCCAAGATAGGTAAAAGTGACTAAAGTAGAATTTTACCTTTTACCATTTTACCTAATGGGGATTTACAAAGATTTAACTGTTAAATCAGTTATTAGCTGCCCAACTGCTGGGTATCTTATTGTCTGTAGGCTATGCCTAGCTGATAAATCTAGGATACTTTGCTTTCAACCAATTAGCTTTGTCGACTTACCTTTGAATCTAAGTTCATTTTCTGCTTCAACTGCAATAAGTGGCAGAGAATACATGTTGTAGGCTTTTAATTAACCAAGTCCTAGGACTTTTCAAGAGGTAAATATTTCTTTTCTTTCTAGAACCCCAAGAGGCCAAGAGATTTAATTAAAGCCCCAAGAACAAAACATAGATGGCAGTAACAGTAGACTAACAGTAACAACAGTTCTAAAGCGACGCCTAAATACCTGAATTTGTCTGGGATCAGGTCTAGAAGTCCAATTCTTGAATTTTCGACCAATCAGGTTCACAATCAAGATCGAAAAAACTTGAAACGACCTTCCAATTCGACTTTTAAATAAAGACCAGAAAGTAAATCAAGAAACTAAAAATTTACAGGGAGAAGATGGGTAGGAGGTAATTGAGCGGACACGGATTTACTTTATTCATCCTTTTTATTATTGCACCAAATCATGGGCGCCCATAAGCTAAAGTCCAGGGGGGAGAGGACCTCGTCTAATTGGCACTTTTATGCTATATAATAGAAATCTCAGAACAAAAATATAAAAATAAGGCAACATCATTCAGCCAGAGGGGGCGGGAGGCCCCCCCCCCCCCATATGGGCACCCATGCACCAAATCTGGACATTGATCGTTTTTGTTCAAAATCGCTTCCTTGTTTTTCTCAATGAGTACCACGACAATGAAAAACTCTGAAAAAGGGAGTTTTGATAACAATATACACATACGAAAACGGCTTTTCTGCTGTTTCCAAATATTTAAAATTCATCAGGTTTGTATCTACACATCTAAAGCTAAGTGCCTGAGAAAATTTTACTGATTTTCGAAAAGAGAAGAAAACAACCCCAAAAGGGCAAGTGATCTTAATAAAAATTACACCATCAAATTCAATCAGATAGCCTTATTGTAGAAGTTTTAAGCTCCTATCCACAAAAATATGGACTTTTACTTTTTTGGTCAAGAAGTAAGATCCCGGAAGTCTGCTTATTTGTATATTTCTTTGCTGTTGTTTTTCCAGCTGCTATCGTATCGGACCAGTAGTCCTAGAAAATCATGAGAGGGCTTATTCAACTCAAAATTAAAAGTTTTATTGCCCTTTTTAAGTAGCCAAAAAGATTATAGCACAACAAAGTGGCATGTTTTGCCATTTTGTGTCACAAAATCGAATAGCACTAAAATTGAAAATTCTGGGACAGCCAACTGACTTAAAGCTAATTAAAAGTTATGTGTAGAGCTTCCCAGTTTATGACGCAGTAATGTCGTGTGGTAATGTATTCGTTCCAAAAGACTTGCTTAGTCATCACTCTGAGTCCTAAAAAGGGCACTAGAACTTATGTCTTTGACAACCCCATACCTTTTCAAGACCAGAACATAATATGCACTTTACTTAAAAAAATAGCTGTGAATTGTCTGTTTAGTATACATATACTGATATATATTCCTTAATAATTTTTAAGTTATTAAAGCTAAAAAGTTAAAAAATTTTTAAACGCATTTTTTTTATTGAAATTATACAATAAATAACCAAGTCAAACTCAAAACGAGCAAAAATTAACATGAGTAGGACTGATAACCCCATGCCTTCTCAAGAACAGAACATAATTTGCACTTTACTGAAAACAAAATATATTTAAAATGGTTTCACTTTGTTTTTACTTGTTTTAAATGTTTTTGCTGGATATATGAAGAGGGAAGTCCTCCCCTTTGCACTCTAATGACAGCGCGAGACTCTGGTGCCCTTTTTAAGACTATTAATTTAAAAAACTTTTTCCACAAAATAAGTTTTTCAAAGAAAAGTAAAGAACTCCATTAAACCAAATATTAGCAAAAATAATTAACCGAGTCAAACTCAAAAGGAGCAGAAATTAAATTAAGTTGGGCGCAAAACCACTATGCCTTCTCAAGGCCAAAACAAAATTTGCACTTTACAGAAAAAATATAAATGTTTTTACTTTTATAACTTTAATAAATCAAATTATATTAACATTTTGATTACTAAATATCAGTATACGCATATTAAACTGACAATGCACATTCATTTGTATTTTTTCAGTAAATTGTAAATTTTATTCTGGCCTTGGGAAGGCATAGGGGTTTTGCGCCCAACTTATGTTAATTTCTGCTCGTTTTGAATTTGACTCGTTAATTATTGTAATTTCTTTTCGTTTTGGGTTTCATTTATTTATCGATGCTGATTTGTGGTAGTTTCACGCTTGGTAGATTTTTTATTTTAATTTTGCTCATTTTTTGTTTACTGGAGTTCTTTACTTTACTTTGAAAAACTTATTTTGTGGAAAAAGTTTTTTAAATTAATTTCTGTTTGTTTTATACTGACATAGTCTTTTCAGGAAAAAAGAAAATAATCCTTTAAATCTTTTCGTTTTTTAAGACTTTATAGTTTGGCCTGCTATTTGTATGCTGGAGAAATACTTTCAGCAATTTTTAACAACATACACCATTTTAAAATCTGGACATAAATAGTACTGTTTAATTTAGTTTCATACCTCTTCTAATTGAACTGAAATGGAAAACTTCATACCATTCGCAAAAAAAATCTGTTTACTTTCTTTGATAGGCACTTCGATACGAAGTGCCCTGGTCTAAACAACAACAACAACAAAAATAATACATTATACCCACTTCGATCTTTACTATAAAAATGTCAAGCCTTCCAATCACTTTCGACTGTTAAATAGGGCGCTAGGCCTTTCGATTTCCAATCCAATAAGGCTTTTTGGAAACGACAACGCTTTCTATAAACTCCTTATGTGCCCCCAGGGCATAAATTACAACCCTTACCATAAGGTCTGTTAGGGTGGTTGTTATTCTCTAAGACCGAATTTCCAGAACTTTCAACTAAGTTAAACAACATGGCCATCTCAAAATTTTGATTGGATGTGTTTGGGTAAATGGTTGGCGTGAGAGGGGTGTTAGTCGCCTTTCAATCACTTTTGGCTATTAAAAAGGGCACAAGCCACTCCAATTTCCAATTGAACGAGCCCTTTTCGAAGTTTCTACGACAACTTCTTCGATACGAAGTGCCCTGCTCTAAAGGAAAAGATAATAAATAATACATTGCGCCAACATCGTTCTTAAATGCCCCCAGGGCATAACTTAATACCCTTGCCCTGAAGGCTATGGGGGATCGTCCTCCTCTTTACTTCGTCCTCGTTTCTTGTCTCGTTCTCGAGTGTCCTCGTTTTTTACTTAGGCAGCGCGATCATGCTGTCTATGATTTATGCAACAACTTTCTATATAAACCTTATAAGCCCCCACGGCATAACTTACAACCCTTGCACTGAGAGATATTAGGGGGGTTATTATTGAAAACAAAACTTACATTTAAAAGTTCCAGCGGTATTGAGTAATATAAATGGCTCGAACGTTTTTGGAGAGGGGTATGGGAATACTTTGTGCGTGAGAGGGGTGTTAAGTATTCTTCAGCCCTTTTTAACTAACGCAAAAGGTACTAGGTATGTTAATTTCCAATTGAGTGAGCCCAATTTTGATTGGAACTGTTTGGAGGAATGATTGGCATGGGGGGGGGGCTAGTTGCCCTCCAATCACTTTCGACTATTAAAAACTGCACTAGCCACTCCAATTTCCAATCGAATGAGCCCTTTTCAAAGTTTCTACGACAACTCCTTCGATACGAAGTGCCCGGCTGAAGAAAAAAGAAAAGAAAAAACACATTGTGCCCACATCGTTCTTTACGTAGGCAGCGCTAGCGCGCTGCCTATGAACGAGAGACTGGAGGGCAAGCAGCCCTTCTCTCAAGCCCGTTCATTTTCCCAACGCATCCAGTCGAAATTTTGAGACAGCCATTCTGTTCAGCATAGTAGAACGGCCCAGAAACTATGTCCTTAGTGATATTAGGCTTGTCAACCCCCCAAAATTCTGCTATTGCCCTATTATGCTTTAAAACTAAATTTTGCTTTAAAATAAATCAAAAGGCATTGCGTTAAATGGTTGCCAATAAGACACCTCAGCAATCGAGAACGACTGGGGATATTAAGTTGAAACTTTTGAGGATACTACTATTGCTACTTCTGCCCGTACAATTTAAATAAATAAAAAGAGTGTAAATGTATCCAGGTTGTCAAAGAGCATAGATAAAATCTTTTGGGAATGATATTAAATTTTATTTTTCAGGTCAATTTCAGAAGCTATTAAATCAAATTAAAAATACTGCTTGTGTCAGGATTAAAAATTATTGAAAAAGTTTTTCCAACATACAAACAGCAACCCACACTAAGGATTCTTATAGAACAAAACTGAAAAGAATTACATTTTTTTCCATGAAAAAG
>NW_028297970.1:0-8532 GCF_049724085.1 Artemia sp. Qi Xiang Cuo
GTTTGGGTATCGCCACCTCTCACTGTAAAAGTCTAAACCCTACTGCGTCATTGGCGCTTTACTTAAAATATATGTGTCTTGAATAGTCTTGGAGAGTATAAACAAAATCAAATTGAATGTTTGATATATAATGATATTAATTGTTGAAAGATCCATCACTTCTTCATTTTATTTCACTGTAATTTTATTTTCATTTTCAATGCTGTAAGAGCTGGAGAAAAAAATATTTGTAATAAAATTCATTTTCAGTGAAGCGCCAATGACGCAGTAGGCTTTAGGTTTTTACAATTAAGGAAAGGGGCAGTATTCTGTTTGTAGTGAAACTATATTCTTCTTGAGCAATTTTAGAAAGAAATAATAAATTAAACTGAATATCTAATGTATAATGATTTTAATTGCTGAAAGCTCGTCAATTCAAAAATTTACTGTAACTTTAATGTAAGTACAAAAGAAAATATTCGTAATATAATTCGTTTTCAGTAAAGCGCCAATGACGCAGTAGGTTTTAAACTTTTACAGTGAGAGAAGGAGGTGATACCCAAATTCTTATTTGCAGTGATTTTTTTTCATTTCAAGCTTGATTTGCATATTCAATTTAAGTGTCACTCGTTTTAAGATTTATTTATGCATTTATATTAGTATCTATTGTATGTTTGTTTGTATTGATTGTTTATTTAATCTTTGTTCGTTTTGGGTTTCATTTATAATTCAATAGCAAAATATTTTTCTTCGTTCCAAGCTTGATTTGCATATTCAATTTAAGCATTACTCGCTTTAAGATTTATTTATTCATTTATATTATTACTTGTATGTTTTTTTGCTATGATTGTTTAGTTAATTTCCGTTTGTTTTAGGTTTCATTTATTGTTTAATAGTAATTTCTGGTCAGTTTGAGTTTGAATTTTAACAGGTATCTACTGATCTTAAGTTTAAAATGGTCTTTACTTTTCTTTGAAAAACCTTTTTTTGAAAGTTTTTTTAAATTAATCTTTGTTTGTTTTTCATTGCAAATAGATTCAAGTTTTTAAGAATACTTCATTTCAGAATGCAACTTCTTTTTTTAAAATCAAATGTTCATCAGAGCATCAAAACTACTATCAACGATACAATGTCAAAGTAAAGAAATAACAAAGTAAAGATAGCATCAAAGTAAACAATGTATCGAAGTTACAATAAGCAACATGCATAACTTACGGCCCTTGCGTTGTAAATCGAAGTTGACACGTAAGTCACTATATCCAAGTATTAAATTAAACAAAGTTTCAGAGAAGCAAAAATCAAGTTCCATAACTCAGAGCCATTTCCCCGGGGTTGGTCCCGGGGTTATTGTTTTTATGACTTTTAGTTTTCCATTGTCAAAAACTTAGTAACAGGAAGAAATTTATTAAAAAAACTAAACTAACTTTACACAAGAGATAACCATTCACAAGCAGTATATAGAGCTACCCTTCCATTTGCGCTGTGGGAGGATATTAGGAGGTCGGGTTCAATTCTAAGGGGTGGGCGGGACTGGCAGTGAACAACCTTCCCGTGGTGGCCCTGTTTTCACTTTTAGTTTTCTATTTAGTTTTCTACTGTCTAAAACTTAGACAATATGACCCTGTTTTTACTAATCTTAATACACAACTATAAAAACAATAAAACATCCAAACATTATTGCTTTTATGACCTTTAGTTTTCTATTGTCTAAAACTTAATAACAGAAAAAAATTAGTTACGAGTAACTAAAATAACTTTACATAAAAGATAACCACTCATAAGCAGTAGGCTATATAGAGCTATCCTCCCATTTGCGCTGCAAATGCGAGGATATTAGGGGATCAGAAATAGTTCTAGGGGGTGTGTCATTTGATTCCCCTCCAAAGCTTATACGACCACCTTTTCCATAAAACCTTATTTGCCCCCGCAGCATAAGTTACAGCCCTTCCCCCGGGCTCTGGGGGTGGGAGGTTATGTTGACCCCCAGGTTTTTATTATCTGATCGTTGGACAACTTCAAATAAACTAGCAATCTAAAAATTTTTATCGGATGCATTTGGAAAAAAGAGTGTGTGTGTGGGGGGGGGATGGATGCCCTCCGATACCTTTTGAGTCGCTCCTTACATACAGTTCGTTACCACGAACTGTTTGAAAGATAACTGCATTTTGTATATTTTTGCAATTTTATTCCTTTATCCTATAGGAAATATCTTTTGTTTAATTATTACCTCAGTTATTTGATTTGTATGAAATTGTTAAGTCTGCAATAGAAAGTGATTAATAGACCGCCAGGTGTTTATGTGGGTACAGTTTTGCAGCCTGTGCCCGTCACGGTGAGATTTAGGGTTCAACTTAAACGCCAGCAGTGATATTATCATGGAATTATCATTGATTGCTAAATTAAACTCACAGGCTTCTTTATAGCTACATGAAATAAAAAAAAAAACAAGTTTATTTAACTGAAAGTAAGGAACGACGTTAAAACTTAAAACGAACAAAAATTATTCCGTATATAGGGGTTGTTCCCTCCTCAACAGTAGAATGGCCATAATAACTCCGGACGGGAGTCCTTATATGGGCATAGAATACTGACAGGAGTCCATATATGGGCATAGCCTCCCTAGGGAGAATGATTGCGTAATCGGTCAATGACCTCTTTTTCCAAGGTCGATTTATTTGATGTTTATATGCGTAATAACTCCGGAACGAAGGTTGCACAGGCGCATTGAATTCTAACGGGAACAATGTTATTGATCTAGGACTCGAGGGGGAAGTGAATTTCCGAAATTGATTGCGTAATCAAAGTGTGTCAACAACAACAACATCGACCTTGACATTCGCTGAGAGCTTGCACTTACAACAACAACAACATCGACCTTGGAACACCTGTGCTGTCGACCTCAATTCACCTATCGTGAATCAATAATTCCCCTTAGAAACAAAAAATTAATTTCCCTTTCTTGACAAATCAATCAACCAATGACATCATCTGTCAGACTTTAAAAATTTTCGCCTAGAAACGATTTTCCAGGAATAGATCCAAGTCATTAATGTCGTTGCCTCGGAAACAACTCTTTTGGTCGAACTCCAAAGGATATTAATAGCCAAAGGCCATGGAAACAATTCTCCAAGAAACATCTTAGCGATGAATTATTTTAGCGCGGGAATCAGGTTTCTTATTAATTTGAAATGCATTAGCGCAGAGATGCCAAAAACAAAAGGAACATGCTGAAATTACGTTTAGGGATTATTTGGGCGAAACTGTTTTAGACAGGCTATGGAACTATTTCGGCGAAACAGCTAGGGACATTTTAAAAGATGATTTTAGGAAAGGTTTTAGAAGAGAATTTGAGGGTGAAACTCTGTGGTCGTTATAATACACAAGTTCCATTTGAACAGTGTTGTGAGGTCCTCTACCCCAACCCCAAAGGGTTCCGATCCTCCCACCCCAACCCCGAAGGAAGCCCCCCGGTACTCAAAGGTCCCCCAAGCTCCCAAAGAGCCCCAGCCCCCCAAAGGCCATCCCTGTGCCCCAAAGGCCCTCCCTGTGCCCCAAAGGCCCTCCCCCGGCTCCCAAAGGACCAACGGGGTCCCAAAGGCCCTACACCGGTCCCCAAATGTCCCCCACGGCCCCAAATGTGCCCCCGGCCCCCACAGGCCCTCCCAGTGCCCCAAAGGGCACCCTGGACCCCAGAGGCCCTCCCCCGGTCCTCAAAGGTCCCCCGGGCCCGAGAAGCGCCGCGGGCCAGGAATGTGCCGCATGGGGATGCGCCGCAGAGGGATGCGCCGCAGGGGATGCGCCGCAGGAATGCGCCGCAGGAATGCGCCGCAGGGATGCGCCGCAGGGATGCGCCGCAGGGATGCGCCGCAGAGATGCGCCGCGGGTCAGGAAAGCGCCGCAGGGAAATGCGCCGCAGGGAGGCACCGCAGGAAAGTGCCGCAGGATGCTCCGCAGGGATACGCCACAAAAAAAAAGTAAACTAGAAAGTAAAAATTTCGAAATATTATCCCCCAAACGCCCTCCTCAGACCCTCAAAGGCCCTCCCCTGGCCCTCAAAGGTCCCCCAGGCTCCCAAAGGGCCAACCGGCTCCCAAGGGTCCCCTGGGCCCCCAAAGGTCCTCCTCCGGTCCCCAAAGGTCCACGGGACTCCCAAAGGCACTCCCCCGGTCCCCAAAGGTCCCCGGACCCCCAAAAGCCCTCCCTGGGCCCCAAAGGCCCTCCCCCGGGCCCCCTACATGCACACAAAAACTTACACACACACAAAAACATACACACACACACAAAAACTTACACACACACACACACGAAAACATACACACACACACACGAAAACTTACATACACACTCCAAAACTCACACACACACACACACACACAAACTTACACACACACACACACACAAAAACTAACAAAATCACACGAAAACTAAAATCCACACACAAACTTACATGCACACAAAAACTTACACACACACACACAAAACTTACACACACACACACACACACACACGAAAAATAACACACACACGCAAAAACTAAAAAACACAAACAAACTAACCCACACACACACACACAAAAACTTACACAAGAAAACAAAAAAAAACTCACACACACACACTCAAAAACTTACACACACACACAAATACTTACACACACACACACACACACAAAAAGTAACACAAGCACACGAAAAATAACAAGCTCACAAAAACTTATAAACAAACAAACACAAAAACTTAAACACAAAAAAAATTACACACACACACACACACAAACACACAAACTAACACACAAAAAAAAAAAACTTACATCCACACAAAAAAGCTTAGACACAAAAAAACTGACACACACACACACAAAAACTTAGACCAACACGCAAAAACTTACATGCACACAAAAACTTACATGCACACAAAAACTTACACACACACAAAAACTTACAAACACGCACAAAAACTTACACATACACGCAAAAACTTACACACACACACACATGAAAACTTACACACACGCCAAAACTCACACACACACACGCCAAAACATACACACACAAAAAAAAAATAAAAAACAAACAAACAAAAACAAAAAATAAAGATGTCACATGCTCAAGAAAACTTACATTAACACAAAAACTTACATTCACACAAAAACTCACATACACACACACACACACAAAAACTTACACATGCAAACAAAAACTTACATGCACACAAAAACTTATATGCACACAAAAACTTACACACACACACACACAAAACTTACACACACACACACATTAAAACACACACACACACGAAAAAAATTACACACACACAAAAATTAAAACACACAAACACACACACACACACAAAAAAAAAAAACTTACAAACACACACACACACAAAACTTACACTCACACACACGAAAACTTACACACACACGCAAAAAAATACACACACAAAAACTTACACACACACAAACACACAAACATAAACAAAAATAAAAACAAAAACACACAAAAAAAAAACTTACAAACACACAAAATTACACACACACACAAACACGCACAAACTTAAACAAAAACACAAAAACTAAAAACACCGAAAAAAAGAATAGACAAAAAAAAACTAAAACGAACAACAAAAAAAAAAAATAAACACTAAAAAAATTACATAAACAAAAAAACTTAAATGCACGCACAAAATAACACACACTCACAAAAAATTACACACACACACAAAAACTTGAAAATACACAAAAAAAACTTACAAACACAAAAACACACACGCTAGCATACTAAAACTAACAAGCACAAAAAAACATACACACACACACGAAAAATAAAAAACACACACGACAAAACTAACACAAAAAAAAGCTTATACACAAAGAAACTTACGCACACACACACACACACAAAAACTTACACACACAAGCAAAAACTTACAAGCACACAAAAACTTACACACACACTAAAACTAACACACACGCACAAAAACTTACACACACACACAAAAACTAACATACACACACGCAAAATAAAGAACACACACAAAAACACACAAAAAAATAAGACATGCAAACTAAAACTTAAATGCACACAAAAAATTACAATCACACAAAAACATACACAAACGCACAAATATTACAATCACACAAAAAGAAATACACACACACACACGAAAAATAAAACATACAACCGAACACAAAAACACACACAAAAACGCAAACTAAAACACATAAAATATAAATTAAACAAACACACGACCAAATAAACAAACAATCAAAATAATACACACACACAAAAACTTACACACACACACACAAAAAAACTAACACAAGCAAACGAAAAATTACATGCACACAAAAACATACATTCACACAAAAAATTACACACACACACACACACACACACACACACATAGACAAAAAACTCACACACACAAACACACACACACTCACACACACACACACGCCAAAACATACACAAACAAAAAAACTTACACAAACAAACACACACACAAAAACTAACACAATCACGCGACAACTAGCAATCACACAAAAACTAAAAAGCAAACACAACAATACACACACACACACACACACACACACAAAAAAAAAAAAAACAAACAAACACGAACAACAAAAAACACACGAACTAAAATAAAAAAACACAAAAACTTAAACAAACCCAAAAAATAAAAAAAAAAATAAAAATGAACACAAAAAAAACACAAACACACACGCACAAAAACTTGCAAACACACACACACACACACAAAGCTAACACACACACAAACGAAAACATACATACAAGATAAAAAAATGAAACACAAAAAAAATAAAAAAAACAAAAAAAAACGCAAAAAATTACACAAAAACAAACAAAAAACTTAAAACGACAAACACACACACACAAAACAAACACAAAAACACAAAAACAAAAACACACACACAAAAGCCTATACACAAAAAAAAAAAAACACCAACAAACAAAAGAAAAAACACACGCAAACAATAAAAATAAAAAAAAAAATACAAATAAAACAAAAAATTACACACACACACACAAAAATAACAAACACACAACAAAAATTACACACACACACAAAAACTTAAAACACAAAACACAAAAAAAACAACACACACACACAACAAAACAATAACAACTTACCACGAAAACAAACAGGCACACACCAACCTACACCCACCCACACCAACAGACTAAAACATAAACACACTAACTACAAATCATACACACACAAAAGATAATACAAACACAAACTTACACACACACACACACAAAAACTAAAAAACCCACACAAAAACTTACACACACACGCAAAAACATACAAGCACACACAAAATTACACACACACACACACACACACACACACACACACACACACACACACACACACACACACGCAAAAAAAACTTACACATGAACACAACAAAAGCTCACACACACACGCAAAAAAACTTACAAACACACACACAAACAAAAAACTAACACACACACAAAAAAAAAAATAAACACAAACAACAAATATTACACACACAAAAACTTACACACACACACACACAAAAAAAATAACAAAATCAAAAGAAAAAAAACAATAAGACACCAAATAAAATGAACACAAAAACTTACATAAACACACACAAAAAAAATACACACACACACACACACACACACACGAAAAATCACACACACACGACAAAACTAACAAACACACAAAAACTTACACACACACACACACACAAAAAATTACACATTAACACAAAAAAAAACTCACACACACACACTCTAAAACTTACACACAAACAAACAAAATAACACACACACACACAAAAACTTACACATGCACAAGAAAAATTAAATTCACACACAAACTTATACACACACAAACAAACAAAAAACTTACACACACAAAAACTTACACACACACACACACACACACACAAACTAACACAAACACACAAAAAACGAAAAGCCACACACAAAATATAAGACACACAAAAACTTACACACACACACAAAAAAACTTAGACCCACACACAAAAACTTACATGCACACAAAAACTTACATGCACACAAAAACTTACACACACACAAAAACTTACAAACACGCACAAAAACTTACACACACACACAAAAACTTACACACACACACGCATCAAAACTTACACACACACGCCAAAACTTATACACACACACGCCAAAACTAACACACACACACACACACACAAAAACTTACACACACACACACACACACACACAAAACTTACACATGCACACGAAAACTTACATGCACACAAAAACTTACATGCACACAAAAACTTACATACACACACACACACAAAAACTTACACACGCAAACGAAAACTTACATGCACACAAAAACTTACATGCACACAAAAAATAAAAAACAAACAAACACACACACAAAACTAACACAAAATCAATATATAAAAATAAAACACACACTCAAAATATTACACACACACAAAAACTAAAACACACACACACACACAAAAACACACAAAAACTTACACACACACACACACACAAA
>NW_028297971.1:0-8529 GCF_049724085.1 Artemia sp. Qi Xiang Cuo
TGTGCATTGCTATCACTTCGTGGTGAATTAAGCTCCGTGGTTATATCACTAGGGCAGAATTTGGCTCACGAACCATTAGGACGATCAAAATAAAGAAAAGGTGGAACGGTTATAGACACCCAAGCTGAAATACCTATATCCTTTAGCTTAGCTTTCTTCTCAAAAAGAGTTTTTCGTGCCTCCCGGACAGAAAGAGGGGCATCATCACTAATACAAATCTCTTTCAGATTCTTCACAGGTTTGCCTTTCAAATTCTTGCTAACTTTTAGTAAATCAATCTTCTTTTCCTTCGAAAAAACATTAACTTTGAAAAATTTCTGGTCTTTCATGTTTTGTAGCTTTGTAAACTTAGGAACCTCACTTATTTCAAGCCCAGACAGACATAATTGCTTAAACGCTTCACTAGCGTCCTCCTTACTGTCACAAGGCAAATTCCAAACAATAATGTTACTGTCAGATACCTGGTATTCACACATCATTAACTGACTTGCCAGATCAATATTGTTTTTCCTGAGTGCCATTGCTTAACTCGTGATAACGCTTATCTGATTTTTTAGGCTATCAGTTTTGCTTTCAACTGTTACTACACGGGCTTGAACTTCCGTAACCGATGCGTGAAACTCAAGCTGCGCTTTTTCCACTGATATAACCCTTTGTTCTAGAGATCTCATACGTCCATCAATAGAGTCTAGCTTAGATCCGTTTTCTTTCACGATTGCGAGCATCATAACAAAATCGTCGGACAACTTTAACAATGGTGACTGGGACTCCTCGCTAGAAGTGGTCGAAACATCTAAAACTACTCCAGTTCTTTCAGCTCCAGCACGCTTGACTTCACGCCGACGTCCCGTCTTAGAAATAATTAAACAAGAAACGGCTTACCTCACTAGGCAACAAATATTTATCCACGGAGCTGCCATCATGCATTAAGCGTTAGCCGTTACAAGGGCACGGCGAACGCCAACCCCGAACTCAGCTCCAAGAATGACTCCTAATGCAAATCTCGAACTCAGCTCCAAACACGACTCGAAATTTAGACCAATAGGTCAGCAGTAATCTCTCTTCGGGTTAAATGTACAAAATTGATACGAATAAATATAATTTCAACACTCGATCAAAAATCAGAATCCCAGTTCAGAATGATTTATATTCAGAATAAACCTGTAACCGCCACTGGATAAACAAATAAGCGGCTCTCGCGTAACAGGTCTTACTCAGGTATGAGACAATACATTACAAATGTTAATTTATTCCAAACTAACCAACTTGAAAATTCAAAACTAGTCTGTAATAGACCGTAAATCATAATCCATTATTACAATTTGAGTTAAAATGTTCACTCATTCACTGCTATCGACCAAACACACCTTACTTCATTTATGATTATTAACTCAGATAATAATTTTTTTTTTAAATACACAAGTTTCCAATCAATTCAAATTATAAGCAATCTTCAAAATACAGGTAGGCCTACTTATTTCAAGTTCTTAAATTACTGAGTAGTAAATATACATAACTTACGAATTAACTTACGTAACGAACGTCTGTATTTGTATATTTTTATTACGTATATTAGGGGGTTCATCCCTTAGACAATACCTTGCTCTTTGCGCTAAAGTTCAAATTTTGCTCCAATTCTTTAAGAATGACCCCTTAATCACAAAGGCCGTTAATTAGAATAAATAGTTATTATGAAAGCACTAAAAAAATAAGCATAAAGAGCGAGGTATTGAGTAGGGGGGGGGGCAATCATATATGTAATAATTTCTGTCCGTTTTTAGTTTTGATATTGTTCCTTACTTTCAGTTGAACCACTTGTTTTTTATATTTAATTTCTTTTTTTTATGCTGGGATATCCGGTGTAACCTCCATAGCAATGTCCCTTCCCCCGTGAGAACTTCTTCCATGGAAAGATCCTCCCATGTAACCCCCGACCCCCCCCCCCACTACCGGAAAAAATCCCCCCTGAAAACGTCTGTATATTTACCAGTAACTGGTGACACTTTAGTGTCAATTTTGACACTTTTTTAAAAAACGGCACTTTTTGGGACACCTGACACTATTAGGACACTTTTTAGCATAAGTGGCACTTTTTTGCTAACTAGCACTATTTTACAAAGAAAGAATTTTTTCAGACAAAAAAACGGATGGAAAACTGTCAATTATATTCAGGTTGTGATAAATAGATTACATTATATAGCTTTCTTACAGTTTTTCCACTAGTTTTTGAAAAAAAGAGAAGAAAGTAGTCTGTGGGACGAGTTCCCATTTTATACAGTAGGCACCATTTGCGTTTTAGCGGGTTCTTAGAAGGACGGATGGAAAGTTGACAAGAGTGGAGGTGCTGCGCAAAGCCGGAAATCAGCACTGACTAAGTAAAATCAAAATTTCTGTTTTATAGTTGATAGATGGCATTAGATCCGACATTTCATGTTGGAGAAGTTAAAGATGATGGAAACCATGCGGGGATGACCCCAAGCAGATTGGCCAATATTTTCAATTTAAAAAGCTTGTTGATATGAGCGCGAGCGACGCAAAGCGTCGCAAGCGGCAAAAGTTTGGAAAATGACACTTTTTACACAAAGTTGACACTATTTTGCCACCCAAAGGGGCACCAAAAAAAGGCCGAGTGGCAACCCTGCCAATAACCAATACTATAAGTAAACATCGGGCAAAATTCATAACTTGCAGCCCTTCCCCCGGGAGTGTTGGGGGTTAATCATCCTCAAAGGCATAGTTATCATATTTTCGACCATGCTGAACAAAATGGCTATATCAAACTTTTGACCAGGTGACTTTGGAAAAAAAGAGGGGGGACGAACGGTTTGTTGCGATTATTTAGATTATCTTCTCTGTAATTTACACTTTGGAATATTCATTTCTGTAGAAGAAATCTTTAGTTCGCCAATGTCAACAATCAATCCAAGCAACATTTGTTTGTGATGATATTTGCAGGCCAGTGATAATAATAAAATTCACACGCGAAAGCGATTTGCATTTATATCAAGATGGGGACTTTAATTCCCCTGCGGGTGGTTTTTGGCAATTGAGATTGCAATGGGGCAGTTTCTTTTCCGATCCGGTCCCATTTTTGCGGTTTTAAGACTTTATTTCAAAATTCCCATAAATGTGTCTTCGCAATAAGCTTTTACCATTAAGATTAATCAAAATAATAGTTACAATTTCCGAATCAGCATTAAATGCTATTTTTTTCTCTTTGCTGTTTTTTCAATTTTTTCAGTTTTTTCAGTTTTTTTCTGGACTTCGTTTTTTGTTTGTTAACCATGACTTATTGGAATGAAAAAAAGAATGAAAAAAACTAGCGCCAACAAAACGTATAAAAAAACGCCAATAAAACGCTATACAAAGCAAAAAACAATAAAAGAAAAAACTCACATTCAGGCAAAATTCAATATTATAGAGAACCAAAGCACAAAGTCATACAAGAAATTCTAAATAATACTAGGGAATAAGGATTATAAATGACAAATTTATTAATTCAAGTAATGCTTAGACATAGGCAAGTTAACTGAGCGGTGGTACAGTCTCGTGTAAAAGACAGAAGATCAATGGCAGAAGTAATGGTTTTGGTGCTTACAATTCAATACAATAGATCAAATTTGCAAAACTTAGGAAGTTTAACCTAAAAACTGATCTTCAATTTTATCTTAATTTCTCTTGTAATTTTGTTGTAACTGTTTTTATTATTAATGTTTCTTAACTTGGGTTTCCTTTTGGTTTAGAAATTTTTGTTTGTAAATCCGAAACCTAGATTTAGTTATAAATCTTTCAAGATATTTTATCTTTCAAAAATCAGAGGTTTCTTTAAGGATTTTTCAAAAATTCTCAACATCCTCCCTCTTTCACCCTAGACAGCACAATCTGATCCTGTCCCCAAAGAGCAGGATATCTGTGCACCAAGACTTATAGGGTTGCACAGTATCAGTGTTTTGAGGAAAAATCTTGTAGTCCGTTGGAAATCGATATTCCTTTCTATCCCAAACGTGGATATCCCTTTAAACCGAACCCTCTTCGTTTCACCGTTACCAAAGACTTCTCTGAGCAGATGGTGGACCAATGACGTTAAAGGATACATGTTTTGGTGCACCTGGATGCTCCTGTTTCATCTTCATTAAGTCATCAAGAATAAACCAACGGAATTATTGCACAATTTTTACCACTAAAATAAAGGAAAAAAAACTATTTTTCTCTTTGCTTTATGCCCGTGCCACATTATAGTCACGCTTGTCGATAAAATCAAAATTACGCGCGACTACAGCGCCAATTACGTTCGTCGTTCGTAATTTCTCAAGTTGAACATTGTTCAACTTTCAAACATAAATTTCTTGACTGACTAATTAGTCAAAGTTTAAGGCACAATTTTTATAATAAGAAAATATGGAGACTTAGAACAGCGCTTTTTCTATCTGGGAGAGGAATCTGTCAAAAGTTAAGAAGACTTAGTATTAGTAGAGAACAGTTGGACACGAATTACTTTTGGTGCAAACTCTTAACTAATTTCTAGCAATTTTTTTTATGTACAAGTGTGACGCTAAAGTCAAGAAAATTGCCTTGTCATTCATGATATTTGGCCTTCTTTATCGATAGATGTGACTATGATGTGGCACGGGCATTAGATTTCCTGTAATTACTCATCGGTCCTTGTGTTTCAGTCATTTTGACAAATAGTCAAACTTAAGCGTAAGGAGCGAGGGATTAAGGACGGGACAACCCCTTTCATTTATGGAATAATTTGTGGTCGTTTTAATTTTTAATGTTGCTCCTTGCCTTTAGTTGAAAGGCTTGCCATTTTTATTTAATTCTTAATCATTAATCAGTATTTCGGTCACATGTATTTTCGCCACTGTATTTTTGTTGTTGTGTTTGTGTTGTCTCAATTATCTGTTATGGAAGTAAACTAAAAACAAAATGAGCATAAACTTGGCTTTCCTTGCCAATGCCTAGCTTCTGCATTGTTGTGATTTTTTCATTTTCGGAAACGAAAATAGAAGACACAAAATTACATTGATAGGTTTTCTGATTTCTATCTCTATTTCCTTGCCACCTTTTTTCTCCAGAATTTAAATATTAGGTTTTGTAATTCTATTGTTTTCATCGGGGGCGTAATTTGCTATGGGGCGGGGGAAGTGGCAACTTCCCCTCCCAGACCTCGGTTAGCCCCTCCTCCGTCCCACCCAGCTGAAATTTAGTTTCCTTCAAAATCGTGTCAAAACTTAGATAAACCTGTACGTATAATTCAAGCATCAACAGAAACAAATAAGTTCTTTTTAGTACAGATTTACCTTCATAGTACTTTTTTAATACTAAGTGGTACTTTTATGGCACCAAATGGCTTATTTTTTAGTTTTTACTGTTATTTTTGCTTGATTTGGGAAAGTTGGCTCCAAGTTTGCCCCCCTTCTCCAGGGTTTTGACGAAATTACGCTACTCGGTGGCTTAATAGGTTTCGTCTTTGGAAAACGATTGAATTCTGATTGTTCTCCTGTTCTAATTTTATCTTATAAGGTATTGTGGTTTAAAAAAACAGTTTTCATAATTTGTCTTGCAGTGTCGACAATAGAGGAGGTCCATCATTAAATCAAAACTGAAATTTTGTGTAGATACGCAGTTTTTTAAAAGTATTAATAAGCCTATAATTCTAGGTAACACTGGAACGCATTGTGAGATTTACATTGACGAATGTATGCCAAAACCTTGTCATAAAGGAGCAACCTGCATCGACCTTATCAAAGGCTTCGAGTGCCATTGTCCTCCTGGTTTTACTGGAAAAAGATGTCAGGTCAATAGAGATTATTGCATTTCTTCGCCATGCCAAAATGGAGGAAGGTGTAAAGATTCAAGTGGAAAATATTCTTGTGAATGTATTCCTGGCTTTACTGGTAAACATAACTTTTTTTTTAATGTTATACTTGAAAGTGGGGAGCGAGGTGGGGGGGGGGGGAATGGTCTCGGTATTGTCGATGTTTTCTTGTTGATTTTTTTGTGCTGAAGATTTCCAGTCATAATCGAGAAAGAAGGGGAGTTTCGTTGCCCCTAACAAATATTATCGTAACACCTAGGGTACTTAGTACTTTTGCTGTATCTAAACTTCAAATTAAATCTTCTTTATGAATTTACGAAAATATGAATCAAGCAAATGTATGAAAAAAGCTATTTTGGGTCATTACAGTTTTCTTCTTGTCTCTTTTTTGATTTCTTTTTGTTTAAACATGTTCGGTTGTACGCAACCAATTTCTGATCTGATTCCAGTATCTGATCTAATCTGATTTCAGTATCTGATCTGATCTGATTTCAGCATCTGATCGGATCTGATTTCAGTATTTCTGATCTGAAAGGAGAGTAGATTTATCGGAAAATCTAGTATAAGTTCCAATTCCGACTGCTATTTCGTTTTCATCACAAAGGATTGCAGTGAAATTCAGTAGAAAGTGGTTTGGCTCTTTTTCATCAATTAAACGGCATGGTGACAGTTTTAAGTAAATTAAAATCGATACGCCTGATGCTGCATCTTTTTTTAAGATCGGTTTGATTAATCTTGCATTTGAATCTTGCAAAATCCCTGACAGTAGTAGTAGTGTAGCTACAATGCTTACAAGCAGACAGGTAGCCAATGAAGCTATAACAGTTTCAAGCAGACAGGTAGCCAATGAAGCTATAACAGTTTCTAGCGGACAGTCCCCCCGCCATACAAGCAGAAAGTACAATGATCAGATTTAGCCTACCATGAAAATTCGTGCCGTTCACAAAACCATGGTTTTGGAGTTAAATAGCATGTTTCTGTTAAAAGTCGTGAGTGTTTTCATGGTATGGTAATTCCTTTCCTGGTATGAAGTTATGAAATTCTGTCTGTAAACTAAATTAGGCATATTTTTTTATGTTTAACCTTGAACACGGCAACTTTTGTGCCACTTCTTAAGATGAAAAGTTTTGAAGTATAAAACGGCACCATTGTAATAATTATTGTCCAAAACCCTTCACCGGAGATTTACAAGAGATTACTCTCCATATTACCCGTCCAGTAGACTCACCCTCACCGCCCCCATAATCCGGCTAATGCTTGTGGTTTGCTAACTTTATATAAAATAATTAAAAAGCTAATAATGAAAATAAAAAAATAAAGTGTAGGGAAAAAACTGAATAGTGGAAACAGATTTCTATCTGACACTGAGTGAGGAATAATGACTATTATTTTAGTTCGTCTTAAAAGTGAAATTTTATTGCGAGAACAAATTTATGATGATTTCGAAAAAAACCTGAAACCCCTCGATTATGGTGTCAGATCAAAATTATAAGCGTACCATTGGAATCACCATGGTCAAATCCCTTGTACAGAAAGATTGCAGTCCCCCTCCCTGAACAACAAAGAAAATGCCTTTTCCCTTGTTGTAGCACTGATGCGTCTCCTGTTTTTTTTAGCAGGGCTAGGAGGTGACCAGTATATCACAGAGAGATGTATAATAGCTCATTCAAACGTAAATTAAATTTGTGAGTGTCCTTTTGAAGTGACCAAAAATATTGGCGGGCAACTAGTCCCCCGTCCCTCCCTGAAGGTGCCCTCCCCCCAAAGTCATCCAATCACAATTTTGAGATAGTCATTTTGTTCAACATATTTCAAAGGTCAAATATCTTTGGTATTGGTGATGATACGACCCTCCATACTCCCTGGAGAAAGGGTTGCACACTGTATCGGTATCGGGCGTATTTACACCACGTGTATTGGCGAGAGCTTATTGTTATTGGGCTTATTGGTATCTCTTGTGTCTAGACAGATATTTACGATATTATAAAAAAGATTGTGCTTCTCTCAAAGGAATTGAAGTTAGGTTTTAAAAATCCTTCGGATGGGGGGGCAAAGCTGGAAAAAATTTAGACAAAATAATTGAAAAATAGTAGAGAACATGGAAAAAATGAGCCATATATTACCACAGAGGCAAAGACATACAAAAGAACCCTTACCTGGGTATCTGGATGAGTGAAATATTTCGGAGTATCTTAGTTTTGACAAGTTTTTTTTTGCAGAAACGAAATTTCAGCAGGAAGGCACAATGAGGGCTGGGGGCGCACATTTCGGTCTGTCGGGGGCGGTTGCCTCCCCTGCCTCGTATCAATTACGCTCTTTCTACGCCCTTCCTATAAATTCTAACATCAGCGATTAAATTAAAAACACACAGAATATTGGTAGCATTAGTCTATGATCCCTTTGAAGAACAATTAATTTTAATTATGTATTATGAAAACACACTCAATAACGGCTGTTAAAAAAATGATAATGAAAGATGAAATAAAATTATTAAAACATAAATAGAGAACCATCTATTAATTTTAGGACAGTCTTTATAATTCGACCATACATTCTGTATTCTGGACCTCCAAAGCGAACAAACACGTTATATATTGGCAATAGATATTCAGGGACGGGATCGAATAAAGAGACCGGACAGGTTTCTGAGGCAGCACACATCTTCTGGATCACTGTTAATTACTGCTGAATTAGGTCAATACCCCACC
>NW_028297972.1:0-8528 GCF_049724085.1 Artemia sp. Qi Xiang Cuo
AGTCTATCTATTCTTTAAATCTCTCATGGAATCAACATAGTTCCATATAAAAAATATTGCATTACAAAATAGAAAGAAAAGATAAGTTGTTTAATCAGTATTGAACTAAGAATAATAATTAATTCTAATCGAATAAAATTTCTATGTATCCTAGTAGTTAATTAAAAAAATTATTTAAAGTCAAAAAAGACTGAAATTAGTAGATGTATTATCTTTAGAAAACTAGTTGTAGTAATAATCAAGATTTTATTTTATGATATTTTAATAAAAGCAGTTCCAGATAAGAAATAGTTCTATTAAAAAAGACTGAACAGATATGAATGTTATTATTTCTAGAACAAATACTATTAATTATCTATAGTCGATAAATTTATCTTTGTATAAAAATATTAAAAGATAAAAATAGTTCATATCAAAAAAGACTATAATCATAACTTGTTTTTTAATCAGTATTACCATCGGTAGATGCAGTCTATCTATGTTATTTTAATTCTAAAAAGTTTAAAAAGGTAAGTTTTTGATAGGAAAGTTGTTAACTACTAACTTCTGAAATCAACATGAACCCTTTTTTATTATAAAAATGTATTATGTAATAACTATGTTTCAGTTTCATAGAAAAGCAAGAAACCCTGAAGGCAAAGACAATAAATTATCTATAAATAACTATGTTTATTATAAATAACTTTATAAATAGGCAATAAATAATTGCGAAAGAGTATGGAATAACTTTTTTGGGAGAGGGGGGGGGGCTTTTTGTAATTTATTTGATGTTTTTTCTACAGTAAATTGAATTGAATATAAGTTGTAATGAGTGCCTCTCATTTCATTGCCTCTCCCTGAAAGAAAAGTAATTTTTAACCAATGAGTTCAACACGAATATTTTCTTTTTATACTGAAAACATGTTAAGGATATCTTAGTACGAAAAAGGATTTTAGTTTCAAAGAACAAAAGCCCACTTTGGAGGCCAAGGTATTAAATTAACAGTAATTTTTCAAAATGAAACAAACCAAATCATTATTATTTTCAATATTTAGATTAGGGGGTGATACAAATTTGAAATCTAAATTCTGCTCTATTTTTGTGTTTTTCAACCGCAAAAGGCTATTTGTAATGACATGTTCTATCATAAAAATGGTTGAGAGACCATAGGCTACTACAATAGATCACGGTTAATCACTTTTCTGAACTGCATAGTGACATGACATCTGAATACAATAGAAGTTTTAATCGTTCTTTACAGGAGTTGTAAATGGAACCAGTGTTGCCAGTTGCTTGGTCTAAAGTTGCGCCGCTATAAAAGTAAAAATGCGCCAAAAGCTTCATTATTATAGTGAAAATGCGCCAAACGAACGATTTTCCCCTAAAAAAAAATGCGGCGATTGGAAATATTTTAATGCGCAACCGCCTCAAAAAAGCGCCAAAATCGCGTAAATGCGCCATTTTGCGTCCTAACTGATAAATGCCCATCCTAACTGATAAATTTGGTAAGTCGTGCAGTATAAACGTATGTATGTTTCTTTTTTTCTCGGGTTCTCAATGTGAAAAACACATTTTGTCACAATTTAATAGAAAATTCTCAGCAATTTGGAAGAACTCAGCGTTTTGGGAGGGAGACCGAAGTCACCCTCTTGCGTCGTGTACGTCCATGTCGAACAAGAAGTTCATACCTTCGTGAACTCCTTCCCATGTTCGAGAAATCACGTTTCCCCACTGTCATCAATTTTCTAAAAATTCCTGAGTTTGGTTCAGATAAATGCCCATACCATACACAAGCAATATCACATAAATGCCCATACCATACACAAGCAATATCACATAAATGACCATATCATACACAAGAAATATCACATAAATGCCCATACCTTACACAAGCAATATCACATAAATGCCCATACCATGCATAAGCAATATCACATAAATGCCCATACCATACACAAGCAATATCACATAAACGACCATACCACACACAAGGAATATCACATAAATGCCCATACCATACACAAGCAATATCACATAAATAACCATACCATACACAAGGAATATCACATAAATACAAATACCATAAGCAATATCACATAAATGTCCATACCATGTATAAGCAATATGACATAAATGCCCATACCATACACAAGCAGTATCACATAAACAACCTTACCATACACATGGAATATCACATAAATGCCCATACTATACTCAAGCAATATCACATAAATGTCCATACCATACACAAGCAATATCACATAAATGACCATACCATACACAAGCAATATCACATAAATGTCCATACTATAGACAAGCAATATCACATAAATGTCCATACCAAACACAAGCAATATCACATAAATGACCATAGCATACACAAGCAATATCACATAAATGACCATACCATACACAAGCAATATCAAATACATTTCCATGCCATACGCAAGCAATATCATAGGCAGCGCAATCGCGTTGCCAATGTAAAGAACGATGTTGGCACAATGTATTATTTATTTATTGTTTGTTTTCCATACCAAGGCTCTTCCTATCGGAGAAGTTATAGTAGAACCTTCGAAAAGGGCTCATTCGATTAGAAATTGAGGTGGTTAGTGCCTTTTGCAATAGTCGAAAGTAAATGGAAGGTAACTAGCCCCCCCCCACGCCCATCCTTCCCCCAAACACATCCAATCAAAATTTTGAGATAGTCATTTTGTTCGGCGTAGTTGATTTCCAGATAAAAAATATTTTTTGAGGAGGACACTCCTGCACAACCCTCAGGGCTAGGGTTTTAAGTTATGCCTTGGGGGTATATAAGAACGATGTTGGCACAATGTATTATTTTTTTTTCTTTAGACCAGGGCACTTCGTATCAAAGAAGTTGTCATAGAAACTTCAAAAAGAACTCATTCAATTGGAAATTGGAGTGGCTTGTGCCCTTTTTGATAGTCGAAAGTGATCGGAGAGCAACTAAAGCCCCTCTCGCGCCTACCATTTTCCGAAACACATCCAATAAAAATTTGAGATAGCCATTTTGTTCAGCGTAGTTGATTTCCAGATAGAAATTATGTTTTAGAGGAGGACACTCCCACACAGTCCTCAGGGAAAGTGTTGTAAGTTATGCCCTGGGGTCATTTAAGGTTTTTGTAGAAGGCGTTGTCGTAGACACTTCAAAAAAGGCTCATTCGATTTGAAATTCAAAGGGCTAGTGCCCTTTTTAATAGTCGAAAGTGATTGGAGGGCAACTAACCCCCCTCTCTCGCTCACATTTTCCCCAAACACATCAATCAAAATTTTGAGATAGCCATTTTATTCAACGTAGTTTTAAGTTCTGGAAATTAGGTCTTTGAGGATGACAACCCCTTCCCCCTACAGCCCTCAGGGCTAGGGTTATAAGTTGTGCCCTGGGGGCATATAAGGTTTTTATAGAATGCGTTGTCGTAGAACCTTCAAAAAGGGCTCATTCGATTGGAAATTGAAATGGCTAGTGCCCTTTTTAATAGTCGAAAGTGATTGGAAGGCAACTAACATTCCTTCCACGCCCACCATTTCCCCAAACACATCCAATAAAAATTTTGAGACAGCCATTTTGTCCCACGGAGTTCAAAGTTCAGGAAATTATATATTTGAGCAGGACACTCCCCCCACAGTCTTCATGGCAAGGGTTATAACATATGCCCTGGGGGTATGTAAGGTTTTTATTCAAAACTCTGTCATAGAAGCTTGAAAAAGGGCTCATTCGATTTGAAATTCAAAGGGCAAGTGCCCTTTTGGATAGTCGAAAGTGATTTGAGAGCAGCTAACCCTCCGGTCAAGACCACCATTTCCCCAAACACATCCAATCAAAATTTTTAGATAGCGATTTTATTCAACGTAATTGAAAGTTTTGGAAATTAGGTCTTTAAGGATGACAATCCCTCCCCCCACAGCCCTCAGGGTAAGGCTTGTAAGTTATGCCCTGGGGGCACATAAAGTTTATATTGAAAGCATTGTCGTAGAAACTTCAAAAGGGCTCATTCAATTGGAAATGGAAAGGGCTAGTGCCTTTTTTAATAGTTGAAAGTGATTTGATAGCGACTAACGCCCCTCTCACGCCCACCATTTGCCCAAACACAGCCAATCAAAATTTTGAGATCCATTTTGGTCAACGTAGTTGAAAGTTCTGGAAATCAGATTTTTTAGGAGAATAACCCCCTCAGAGCCCTCAGTGCAAGGAATGTTAGTTATGCCCTGGGGGTAAATAAGGTTTATTTAGAAATTTGTTGTAGAAATTTCAAAAAGGGCTCATTTGATTAGAAATTGAAATTGCCCTTTTTCATAGCCAGCGCAATCGCGGTGCCTAAGTAAAGAACGATGTTGGCACAATGTATTATTATTTTTTTTTTGGTTTCCATACCAGGGCACTTCGTATCTAAGGAGTTGTCGTAGAAATTTTGAAAATTGCTCATTCGATTGGAAATCGGAATGGCTAGTGCCCTTTTGAATAGTCGAAAGTGATTGGAAGGCAACTAACACCTCTCCCACGCCCACCATTTCCCCAAACACATTCAATCATAATTTTGAGATAGCCATTTTGTTCAACGTAGTTGATTTTCAGATAGAACTTTTGTTTTTGAGGAGGACACTCCGCCACAGCCCTCAGGGCAAGGGTTGAAAGTTATGCCCTGGGGGCATTTAAGGTTTTTATAGAAAGCGTTATCGCAGAAACTTAAAAAAGGCTCGTTCGACTGGAAAAAAGGGCTAGTGCCCTTTTTAATAGTCGAAAGTGATTGGAGGGCAACTAATCCCCCTCTCTCGCCCACCTTTTCCCCAAACACATCCAATCAAAATTTTGAGATAGCTATTGTGTTCAACATAGTTGAAAGTTCTGGAAACTAGGTCTTTGAGGATGACAACCCCCCAAGAGCTCTCAGGGCAAGGGTTATAAGTTATGCCCTGGGGGCAAATAAGGTTTTTATAGAAAGCGTTGCCGTAGAAACTTCAAAAAGGCTCATCTGATTGGAAATTGAAATGGCTAGTGCTCTTTTTAATTGTCGAAAGTGATTGGAAGGCAACTAACACCCCTTCCACGCCCACCATTTTGTTCAAAGTAGTTGAAAGGTCCGGAAATTATATCTAAGAGGATAATACTCCTCCACAGCCCTCAGGGTAAGGGTTGTAAGTTATGCCCTGGGGGCATATAACGTTTTTATTGAAAGCTTTGTCGTAGAAACTTAAAAAAGGGCTCATTCGATTGGAAATTCAAAGGGCTAGTGCCCTTTTTAATAGTCAAAATTAATTGTAGGGCAACTAACCCCCCTCTCACGCCCGCCTTTTCCCCAAACACATCCAATCAAAATTTTTAGATAGCCTATTTTCAAAGTAGTTAAAAGTTTTAGAAATTAGGTCTTTGTGGATGATAACCCCCTCAGAGCTCCCGGGGCAAGCGTTGTAAGTTATGCCCTGGGGGCATATAAGGTGTTTATAGATTGTGATGTTCTAGAAACGTCCAAAAGGGCTCTTTCGATCGGAAATTAGAAGGGCTTATGCCCTTTTTAGTAGTCGAAACTAATTGGAGGATAACTAACACCTCTCTCATACCCATCATTTCCCCAAACACATCCAATCAAAATTTTGAGATAGCTATTGTGTTCAACATAGTTGAAAGTTCTGGAAACTAAGTCTTTGAGGATGACAACCCCCCAAGAGCTCTCAGGGCAAGGGTTATAAGTTATGCCCTGGGGGCAAATAAGGTTTTCATAGAAAGCGTTGCCGTAGAAACTTCAAAAAGGGCTCATCTGATTGGAAATTGAAATGGCTAGTGCTCTTTTTAATTGTCGAAAGTGATTGGAAGGCAACTAACACCCCTTCCACGCCCACCATTTTGTTCAAAGTAGTTGAAAGGTCCGGAAATTATATCTAAGAAGATGAAATTCCTCCACATCCCTAAGGTCAAGGGTTGTAAGTTATACCCTAGTAGCATTTAAGGGCTTTATTAGAAGCTTTGTCGTAGAAACTTAAAATAAGGCTCGTTCATTTGTAAGTTCTAAAGTTTAGTGCTTTTCTTTATAGTTGAAAGTAGTTTAAGGGCAGCTAACCCCCTTCTCGCGACCACCTTTTCCCCAAACACATCCAATCAAAATTTTTAGATAGCCTATTTTCAAAGTAGTTAAAAGTTTTAGAAATTAGGTCTTTGAGGATGATAACCCCCTTAGAGCTCCCGGGGCAAGCGTTGTAAGTTATGCCCTGGGGGCATATAAGGTTTTTATAGATTGTGATGTTCTAGAAACGTCCAAAAGGGCTCTTTCGATTGGAAATTAGAAGGGCTTATGCCCTTTTTAATAGTCGAAAGTGATTGGAGGACAACTAACCCCCCTCTCAAACCCACCATTTCCCCAAACACATCCAATCAAAATTTTGAGATAGCAATTTTCCAACGTAGTTTGAAGTTATAACTATTTAGTCTTTGAGGATGACACCCCATCCCTCCCCAGCCCTGAGGGCAAGGGTTGTAAGTTATGCCCTGGAGACATATATGGTTTATATTCAAAGCGTTGTCGTAGAAAATTCAAAAGGTCTCATTTGATTGGAAATTGAAAGGGCTAGTGCTTTTTTAAT
This sequence comes from Artemia sp. Qi Xiang Cuo, assembly GCF_049724085.1. NCBI lineage: Eukaryota > Metazoa > Arthropoda > Branchiopoda > Anostraca > Artemiidae > Artemia > Artemia sp. Qi Xiang Cuo. The sequence continues at coordinate 6,578 of NW_028297972.1, forward strand.
AGTTGGAAGTGATTGGAGAGCAACTAAAGCCCCGCTCATGCCCACCATTTCCCCAAACATATCCAATCGAAATTTTGAGGTAGCCATTTTGTTTAACGTAGTCGAAAGTTCTGGAAATTAGGTCTTTGAGGATGACAACCCTCAGTGCAAGGGTTGTAAGTTATGCCCTGGGGGCATATGAAGTTTTGATAGAAAGTGTTGTCGTAGAAACTTCAAAGAGGTTTCATTTGATTAGAAATTGAAAGGGCTAGTGCCTTTTTTAATAGTCGACAGTGATTGGAAGGCTTGACATTTTTATAGTAAAGATTGATGTGGGTATAATATATTATTTTTTTGTTGTTGGTGTTTAGACCAGGGCACTTCGTATCGAAAGAGTAGTCCTAGGAACTTCGAAAAGGGCTCATTCTATTGAAAATAGAAAGGGCTGATGCCCTTTTTCATAGTAGAAAGTGATTAGACTGAAACTAATCCCCCTCCAACTCCCACCCTCCGATTTGCCTTTATGTTTAAAAACTAAATTTTGCCTTAAGATTAAATCAAAATGCACTGTGTTAATGCAAATTCGCAATAAGGCATCTCAGCAGTATCCCAAGAACGACTGAGGTTATTATGTTCAAACTTTCGGGGCTACTTTTGCTCTTAAAAGTTAACCAAATCAAAATAGCGTAAGTGTATCCAAGCTATCAAAGAAAGTAGACAGATTTTTTTGCGAATGGTATCAAGTTTCCCATTTCAGGTCAACTAGAGGAGGTATGAGAATATAGTAAACAGTACTATTTGTGTTCAGATTTTTAGAAGGGGGTATGTAGTTAAAAATGGCTGAAAATTTTTCTCCAGCATACAAATAGCAGGCCAAACTATAAACTCTTACTATTATTTTCTTTTTCCCTGAAAAGACTATGTCAGTATAAAACGAACAGAAATTAATTAAAGAAACTTTTTCCACAAAATTAGTTTTTCAAAGAAAAGTAAAGAACTCCATTAAACGAAAAATGAGCAAAAATAAAATCAAATAATCTACCAAGCGTGAAACTACCACAAATCAGCATCGATAAATAAATGAAACCCAAAACGAACAGAAATTACAATAAATAACCGAGTCAAACTCTAAACGAGCAGTGTCCCCAGGTCATAACTTACAAACCTTACCCTGAGGGCTGTGCGAAGAGTGTCATCCTCTTCGATATAATTTCCGGACCTTTCAAAAACTTTGAAAAAAAATGACTATCTTAAAATTTTGATTGGATGTGTTTCGATAAATGGTGGGCAGGGAAGGGATGTTAGTTGCCTTCCAATCACTTTCGACTATTAAAAAGGGCACTAGTCATTTCAATGTCCAAACAAATGAGCCCTTTTTGATGTTTCTACGACAACGTTTTCTATATAAAACCTTATATGCCTCAAGGGCATAACTTACAACCCTTGCTCTGAGGGATGTGGGGGAGGTTGTCATCCTCAAAGACCTAATTTCCAGACGTTTCAACTAGGTTGAACAAAAATGCTATCTAAAAATTTTGATTGTATGTTTTTGGGGAAAGGGTCGGCATGAGAGGGGGGTTAGTTGCCCTCCAATCACTTTCGACTATTGAAAAGAGTACTAGCCCTTTGAATTTCCAACCGAACGAGCCTTTTTTGAATTTTCTACAACAACGCTTTTATATAAACCTTACATGCCACCAGGACATAACTTACAAACCTTGGCCTGAGGGCTTTGTGGGAGTGTCCTCCTCAAAAACATAATTTCTATCTGGAAATCAACTACGCTGAACAAAATGGCTATCTCAAAATTTTGTTTGGATGTGTTTGGGGAATTGGTGGGCGTGGAAGGGGTGTTAATTGCCATCCAATCACTTTTGACCATCAAAAAGGACACAAGCCACTCCAATTTCCAATCGAATGAGCCTTTTTCGAAGTTTCTACGACAAGTCCCTCGATACGAAGTGCCCTGGTC